>NC_080750.1:39457375-39759750 GCF_020826845.1 Diceros bicornis minor
ATTTGTAATCGCCAAAAACTGGAAACAATCCAGATGTCTTTTAACAGGTGAATGGATACAAAATTTATGGTCCATCCATACAATGGAACACTACTCGGCAATAAAAAAGGAAATATTGATACAACATGGATGAATCTCAAAGTAATTATGCCGAGTTAAAAAAGACTAGAAAAATATATACTGTATGATTCCATTTGTATATAAAAAATTTATATAAAATTCTAGAAAATGCAAACTAATATAATGATTCTGATATAAAAGTAGACAGGATCACAGACAGTCTTTCAAGCAAAAAATATTCGACCACCCACTGGTTCTTTTTTTTTTTTTTTTTGGTGAGGAAGGTCAGCCCTGAGCTAACATCCATGCTAATCCTCCTCTTTTTATGCTGAGGAATACCAGCTCTGAGTTAACATCTATTGCCAATCCTCCTCCTTTTTTTCCCCAAAGCCCCAGTAGATAGTTGTACGTCATAGGTGCACATCCTTCTAGCTGCTGTATGTGGGACGCGGCCTCAGCATGGCCGGAGAAGCGGTGCGTCGGTGTGCGCCCGGGATCCCAACCCGGTCCGCCAGTAGCGGAGGGCGCGCACCCAATCGCTAAGACACGGGGCCGGCCCCCCTCCACTGGCTCTTCTACTTTACCTTTCTCCTCCCAAATTTGCCTTTTTTACCCACTTTCAATTTTCAGGAGGAGAAATTTTTGTCTGTTTTTATTCTCCAATATATCCCCAGCACTCACAACAACCAGTACATAGCTGATGCTCAATAAAAATACATACTGAATTAATTCCTCCTGCTAATCTTACTCCCTTTTCTCCGTTCCAATATGTCACATGCCTCCCCGTAGTTCTCTCCCATAATGCTACCCTCAAGCCCTTAATTATCTACTCTCTCTCTCTTTCACAAACCTTTTTAACTATTTCCTAAATTCAGTCTTTTAATGATTAATGAAATAAGTAATAATAAAGGAGAGCACAGTTATTTCATTTAAAGATACAACCATATTTGATGAGCTTTATCTGTTAGATGACAAGTAACTAAAATAGTTTCTCTAAAACCAATCACATATTAGTTTATATTTTATATTATACACATATATATTTAGTGTGTGTAATTCTGTACCAGACTGCTACACTGACACCAGACAACGAAAAAAGCATATATTTCCACATATTAGCAATCCATATTTTCCATACTGAGAAATTCTACAACTGGTAATCATGTTATCTAATTTCGTAAATTCTTCCTTATCTGTACACAACGAATGCATGAAAATAATTCAGGGAGGAGAGTAGGAAAACTATAGAAAAGAAGGGTTATGATATATGTAACCAATTTAAAACAAATTTAAGAGTTTGTAGAAAAAAATGTGCTCACAATCAGGAATCATACCTAGGTTTGAATGGTGGCTCCATCTTCTACGTTTTAGGATACATACAATGAGGGCAGTTAGAAAAGCCACATCATGGGGTTGTGAAGACTGAATGCATATAAAGTGCTTAAAACTATGCCAGTCCAACAAATGTTCCATAAATGTTAGCAATTACTGGATTTTATAAATAGTTATTAATTTATTATCTAAGAAATGAATTTCATTTAAAATAATTTATCAATTTAGAAATAAAAACAAAAAAATCAGATTCCATCAAAAACATACATAGAAAAAACTTTATAAAATTCAAATATTTCTAGCATAATCTTAGAGATTAGAAAGTAACGTTTTAATTACTCAGTGAATCTAAAATAACTTGATAGGTTTTGTTGGTATAATTTAAATACAGTTTTATAGCATTATACACATTCACATCACTTTTTTAGTGAATCAAATTTGTTTTCTTATAAGAAATTAGGAAATGATTACTCACTTTTTAAAAAATACAATTTTGCTAGGACCGAAAGTAGTATGTATAAATGCTTTACAAAAGAATAACTTAACCAAGAAATCTACAACAGAACTCCTTAACAAGTTCTAATGATTACATTTAGACATCATTTAAGAAATAAATCTACTTCATAAAAATGAAAAACAACTATGTTCATAACATATAGACAGCTATATATTTGCATTAGCTAGATAAGCCTTATCCAAGTTCAGGGACTTCTAAAAACCCAAGGCCATTAAGTCTAAATGTAGCTAAGCATAATAAATCAGTGCGAAACCAAGAATCCTCCAGCTTTTAATACCAAAGCAAAGTATACACGGTACATTGAATTATAAAAAGGCATGTCCTCTGGGCTGATAAATTGCCAAAATGCACCCCCTCTAAGAGGACTAATTGCAAAAAGACATCCCTTTTAATGTCCCATACCAGGACAGAGGGCTGGATTTCAGCCACCAGTAGCAATTCTTTGGTCAGGCACACCCTGCACAACTATTACTTGAAGGTCCTGAATAAAGAGGGTAGCTGCTATGGACTGAATGTTTGTGTACCCTCAAAACTCTTACCTTGAAGCCCTAACCCCCAGTGTGATGGTATGTGGAGGTGGGGCCTTTGAGAGGTAATTAGGGTTGAATTAGGTCATAAGGGTGGGGCCCTCATGATGGAATTAAAGCCCTTACAAAAGAGTACTTTCTCCATCAAGTGAGGATAAAGCAAGAGGGCTGCTTCATACTTAAAGTAAATTATGATTATTTTAAAAGTGTTTTACATACATTATGTCATCTGATCCTCACACAATGCCATAGGTCAGCTGGACAGGTTTATTATCCCTATTTACAAATGGGGAGATTGAAATTGAGAGTGATTAAGTGATTAGGAGGAAGTCATGTCCAGTTTGGAAGTGGCAGAATTAGGTTTAAAACTAGTTCTCTCTCACTTCTCCAAAGAAGATATACAGATGGCCAATAGGCACATGAAAAGATGTTCAACATCATTAATCATCAGGGAAATGCAAATCAAAACAACACTAAGATATCACCTCACACCCGTTAGAATGGCTATAACCACCAACACAAAAAACAACAAATGTTGGAGAGGATGTGGAGAAACAGGAACCCTCATACACAGCTGGTGGGAATGCAAACTGGTGCAGCCTCTATGGAAAACGGTATGGAGATTCCTCAAAGAATTAAAAATAGAGATGCCCTATGACCCAGCCATCCCGCTACTGGGAATCTATCCAACAAACCTGAAATCAACAATCCAAAGAGGCTTATGCACCCCTATGTTCACTGCAGCATTATTCACCGTAGCCAAGAAGTGGAAGCAACCTAAGTGTCCCTCGACTGATGACTGGATCAAGAAAATGTGGTATATATATATAATGGAATACTACTCAGCCATAAAAAAAGACAAAATCGTCCCATTTGCAACAACATGGATGGGCCTAGAGGGTATTATGTTAAGTGAAGTAAGCCAGAAGGAGAAAGACAAACACTGTATGATCTCACTCATATGTGGAATATAAACCAACACATGGACAGAGAAAACTGTATTGTGGTTACCAGGGGCAACGGGGGTGGGGGGTGGGCACAAGGGGTGAAGGGAGTCATATATATGGTGATGGACAAACAAAAATGTACAACCCAAAATTTCACAATGTTAAAAACTATTAAAACATCAATTAAAACAAAAAAGACAAAAAAAAAATAGTTCTCTCTCCACTGCATAAAGTTTGTTTAAATAAAATGTATTAAAATCAAGTATTTGAAATTCTGTTACCTGGCTGATACAAAAATATTCCATAAAGTGAAAGTCTCCAATTATTTTGTGCTGAAATGCTGCAATGAGCAAACTGCAGGCATGTGGGAATTTTTTCCCCAGGACCCTCACCCAGATGATGGTTCTTTGTATTCTTAATTCTTAATTTAGCTGGGATTCTCAAAAAGCTACAAATGGCTGGTGGTAAGAATTAGAGACTAGTTATCATCTGAACACTCAAGGTACTTACTTAAAAAAGAAACAATGTATGGTCATGTCCATCTCTTTACCAAAAATACTCCTCGGATGTTTTCATTCACGTATGCATTCATTTATTCACTTATTTAACAAATATTTATTTAGTCCCTATTATGGCATGCTCTCTCCAACCTCTGGAGAAGACATCTCAATGCATGCCACAAGCCTCACTTCCTATTGTGCTCCCTGACATAGCTCAAAGGCAGCTCAAACTCTCCTGAACCAGAAGATAAGGAGAGTGAACCACAAGAACCATACTAGAGCCTGCCAATAAAACTAGCTAATTCCACTCAACCTGTTAAAATCCAGCAAGAGAGGAAAAAAAAGCCATACATAAAATTTTTGCAGTCTACAACTTAATAGTTAGGATTTCCAGTATTCCGAAATATATACTCAACTTCTTAAGTGACATGCCATCTCCCACTAAGAAATTCGAATGGTAATCTGCTATAAATCTTCACCCTAAACACTAACCTTCCTTCATATGCTAACACGCACATTTTCTTCTCTATTGTGCCTTCACTTCCCAAAGAAATTTCAAATTGTGATTGTGTGTGTGTGTGCATGTGTGTGTAATAGACACAGACAAACAAAAAGAGAGAGTGTGGCTAATCATCAGGGAAATGCAAATCAAAACAACACTAAGATACCACCTCACGCCGGTTAGAATGGCTATAATCACCAACATAAAAAACAACAAATGTTGGAGAGGATGTGGAGAAACAGGAACCCTCATACACAGCTGGTGGGAATGCAAACTGGTGCAGCCTCTATGGAAAACGGTATGGAGATTCCTCAAAGAATTAAAAATAGAGATGCCCTATGACCCAGCCATCCCGCTACTGGGAATCTATCCAACAAACCTGAAATCAACAATCCAAAGAGGCTTATGCACCCCTATGTTCACTGCAGCATTATTCACCGTAGTCAAGAAGTGGAAGCAACCTAAGTGTCCCTCGACTGACTGACGACTGGATCAAGAAAATGTGGTATATACATACAATGGAATACTACTCAGCCATTAAAAAAGACAAAATCGTCCCATTTGCAACAACATGGATAGGCCTGGAGGGTATTATGTTAAGTGAAGTAAGCCAGAAGGAGAAAGACAAACACTGTAGGATCTCACTCATATGTGGAATATAAACCAACAGATGGACAGAGAAAACAGTATTGTGGTTACCAGGGGCAATGGGGGTGGGGGGTGGGCACAAGGGGTGAAGGGAGTCATATATATGGTGATGGACACACAAAAATGCAAACCCAAAATTTCACAATGTTAAAAACCATTAAAACATCAATAAAAAAAAAAATTCTAAAAAAAAAAAAAGAGAGAGTGAGTGTGGGTTTAATTTTAATATATTCACACTTTAATGTGGAAGAAAGGCAGACATACCAAAGAGAATGGAAGAAGCAAATGAAATCATAAAAATGGTGGCATAACTAAAATAGACAAATTATAAAACCATTCTTGCTAGCAGGATCAAATTCTTTAACATTCATTTGTGTACCCAGCTATCTTACTCTTCAGAAAGTAATCTTATTTTTAATAAGTCTAAAAAAGCTTATGTTTTTAAACTAAAGGATTTTTTTTTCCTACAAACTCACGTTTACTTCCAAAATAAATCCTATGAGATAAACTTCATTATGAAACAAGTAAATTCAAAATAACTATTTTACCTTACTTGGGCCTATGTAAATCGTACTTTAAAGTGTTTCTATTTAGCACTTTAGCCAAGACAAAAATTTAATGAATAACATTTTGAAATCTAAAATTCCAGATGATTTTAATGGATATATTCTTATATCCTCACATGGGAGGAGAAATGAGATACTCAAGAATGATAGCTAAAAGTCCAAATGACTCTTCACTAATCCAATTCCTAAACCAACATCAAATTTTTTCCAGTATATTGAATACATAAATTTTATAACTAAGTATATTTTAAATGTATAAAAGCACATTTTTTACAGTCACAAAGGCAAATTTACCTATTTACAATATGGAACTTAATCCATAACTAGTGCTTTCAGGTAGCCAGAATCTAAAAATTATACTTTAAAAAGAACTAAACTGGGTTAAATTTAAATATAAGATAAAAAATATCACGGGAAACGTTCTACTACTTCAAACTTACTTCAGAAGTAATTATAAATGCGATGAGGAGAAACACAAATCTGCTTTGTTTTTTGGGTTTTTTCTTCTAACTCGAAAACAAGATGCAACTCTAAAAGAAATTTCAAAATCATGTATGAGAAAGTTAATGTAAAAAACACCCAATAACACTTCCTACTTAGAAAATACCACCTGGGCCGGCCCTGTGGCTTAGCAGTTAAGTGCGCGCGCTCTGCTGCTGGCGGCCCGGGTTTGGATCCCGGGCACACACCGACGCACCACTTCTCCAGCCATGCTGAGGCCGCAGCCCACATGCAGCAACTAGAAGGATGTGCAGCTATGACATACATATCTGCTGGGGCTTTGGGGGAAAAAAGAAAAAAAAAAAAAAAGAAAATACCACCTCCATGTAGGTTTGACTCAAACTCTAAGAGCTACAGTTTGTTTTGTATACTCACAGCCTCCACACAAATCAGATAAATCAACCATCTTTTGGTTGATTACATTTTACTATCACTGCCCAAAAAAGACCAAGAGTAACATAAAGAGTGTTGCTTTTGCAATCTTTAACTCTAAGTCAAAGATAAGTTTTTTCAAGAGTACAATACTTCGGGCCGGCCTGGTTGGGCAGTGGTTAAGTTTGCACGCTCTGCTTCGGAGGCCCAGGGTTCACAGGTTTGGATCCCAGGCACGGACATACGCGCCACTTATCAAGCCGTGCTGTGGCAGGCGTCCCACATAAAGTAGAGGAAGATGGGAACAGATGTTAAGCCCAGGGCCAATCTTCCTCAGCAAAAAAAAAAAAAAAAGAACAATACTTGGATTAGAAACTAGCAGTTCTCAAACTTTAATTGAAGCTCTTTTAACATAAAAAGCAATCTTTCAACATTGACATTAGATACAAATTAAATGGATAGAGAAAAATTCTATCCAAAGCAGTGTTTCCTAAGTAACTAGCATGCTATAATTACAAATGTTAATACAGTAATTTATTCTTTTTTTTTCCTAATCCATGATATTATTCATGACTGAGACCAAGCCTAATATATAGACAGACATGAGAAATTACAGACTTGGTCAACCTTCGGCCTCCTTCTTAACCAGCAGAGGATACTAAACATGATCTGAAACAGAACGCAGGCCCATCTAGTAAATCAGTAAGATGGTGAAAATAAAGGGGACGGGGTGAAGTGGTATAGCAACTGTTTCCAAACCAATCAGTGAAAGTCACCACCAAAGTTATCGTGCAAATTTTTTCACTCACTGAGGGTAGCAAACATATTAGGAAAACAAAATAGAAATCTACTCACCTTGTGGTGACTGAAAAGATTAAGATTTTAGAGGCTTTTTTACTTGAGCTAGAATGCAAAGGAAGCTTCCAATCCAAAAGAACAGAATACACGGGCCGGCCCTGAGGCTTAGCGGTTAAGTGCGCGTGCTCCGCTGCTGGTGGCCCGGGTTCGGATCCCAGGTGCGCACCAACACACCGCTTCTCCAGCCATGCTGAGGCTGCATCCCACATACAGCAACTAGAAGGACGTGCAACTATGACATACAACGATCTACTGGGGCTTTGGGGGAAAAATAAATAAATAAATAAAACTATAAAAAAAAAAAAAAAAAGAACAGACTACAGATTTCAAGGAACAGACGAGGAAGCCCAAGGGGGCAAGGGGAACAGTCCTACCGACCATAGGTAAATAGAGAGAAAAGGAATCTTTGTGGAAATTTCCACCTTCCTCTAAAGGACAGAAAAAATAATAGGATGCACCAATCAACTAACCCTGTGGGGCTAGAGAGCATAGAAGCTTGCTGAAAACATTCTCATTAGAGTAAAAATTTGACTTGCCTTCGAAAAAATTCCCTTAAAATTTTGTTCCGCAACAGGTTTTCATGTCTTTCGATTTATACAGGAAGGGTTTTCCTCACCCATACCAAGGAATTGGCATTTCCAGATAGAAATAAGAACTTAAATTATGCAACAGTTCCAATAAGTAGAGGCTCTTGGGACTATGATGGACTATGATTTGCAATTAAGAGTATTTTATCCCCACTCCAATAATGACAAGAGCTACAACAAAAATACACCAGTACAGGTTATTAGAGAAACTGTGCTAATGTCTTCTTCCTTTTGTTTTTTTGGCTGAGGAAGATTCACCCTGAGCTAACACCTGCTGTCAATCTTCCTCTTTTTGTATATGAGCACAGCTACTGACAGACAAGTGTTGCAGGTCTGCACCCAGACACTGAACCCTGGGCCGCCAAAGCGGGGCACGCCAAACTTAACCACTAGGCCCCCAGGACCAGCCATGTGCTAATGTCTTTAAGGTTACTGAAGATAAGGTACTTACAGGAGTATGCATATAAATCTCTACCAAATAGGACAAAAGCCAATTCAACAAGTTCACTCACTTTACTGAAAACTATCCCTATAATATCAAATCCAAATCAGTATCTGTTACTTAAATTAGATTATTAGACTTCTATTTCAAATATTCAAGAAAAAAGTAAAGTCAAACTCTATGTATAATAGATGGTGACCCTAGACAATTTTAAATCCAAAATCAATTGCTTGTCTAAGCAAAATGCCACTGCTCTCAAAACGGAACAGTATGGCAAACATTAGATCCTGTTATGAGCATGGTACTACTATATTCAACGTACCATGGATACTACTTCATCAATTTCATATAAACTTTGGCAGCAGACTTTAAGTTCCTAGAAAATTGTTCCCCAAAGTTTAGTAGTCTTATTTAAAGTATTACAATTCCAAGGAACAAATCAGAGAGAGCTAAAGAAAACAAACATGTAGAAGACATATGTCATTAATTAAAATGACATATGAAAGAATGTTGATAATGATTGAAGCTGGCTGATGGGTGCACAGGGGCTCTCTCAGGTTTTTGTGTATGTTTGAAATTTTCCATGATAACATTTTTTTCTTTTCATTGATTATTTTTATTGATTGACAATAGGTCAAATTTTAAACCCAAGAGTTTTTGTTAGATGTTTATAAACTGTGGGGAGAAAAAACAAGGTAACCAGCATTAAGTGCCTATTAAGCATTTTAATATACAACAACCCCTATGAGATGGACAGAATCAGCCCTACTTTACATAAAAGAAAACTGAGAATCAGAGGGGTAAATTTTCTTGCCCAAGATCATAAAGGACCTTAACTGAGATTCACAACCAAAGAAGCGAGGGAGAAGAGAGAGCCGGGGAGGAAAAATAGAAGGAAGGCAATAGGATAGTTAAAGGAAAAAAAATCATTGCACTAATACATAAAGGAGAAAATTAGAGAAACACAATTTCTAGAAAACTCCACAGGTTAAAAGATTCTTGTAAAATTATTCAATGACAAGTATTCAAAGAAAAAAAGACAAAAATATAACTGCATTTAAAAACCTATAATTATTCTGTATCCGTAAATAATTTTGTATTTTACTCTAGCTCCAACATACCAAATCCTGAAGAAATTCCATTTCTGCCATGCACTAAGCAGCTACAGATACACATACACACACATATATCAAAATTACCCTAAACCTTAATATAGTTATCTAACCACAAGTTAAAATACATTTTAAAGACTCTGAAAAAGTGTCATAACATATTTAAAGTGGTACTTTATATTTGCAATCCAGAAGACATTAGTATGCATTCATTATATTTCAAGTTCACTGTACAAATATATTACTCCAACCCTCCAGTGTTAAGGCAAATATCTAAAAGTAATAAGTGTGAAAATCCACTGTAAAGTACACGGACCTCAAAAAATGCTATTTTCCTTCCTCACATCTTAACTGACAAAATCCTAGTTCTTCAATTTGTCTATATAATTTCAGAGTAGAAAAACACTATTATGGACCACTGATCCTCAGACAGAAATATAATCAATTGAAAACCACATATAAACAACTATAATCAAATTGAGCTTTTTATTTGAGTGAGGTTTATGTTTGAAGAAAGAGAAAAATATAAAATTGTGCCTCAAATGAGAAGAGGAATTATAAAACTTGATTCACTAAATTGAAAGCCATTAAAGTCTAAATAAAAGAGAAATGTATGAGAATATAGGAGACTTGGGTTCCAGAACCAGCTCTGGCCCTAACTAGCTGGCCTAACTTGGGCAAGTCTCTGATCCTCAATTTCGTCACCTAAAAATTGAGAGGATTAAATTGTGTTATTTCTAAAGTTCCTTTCATGCTATAACAGGTTCCATAACATGCTAAGAAATGCAAATAGTTCAAAACAACAGCCACTTTAAGTCTAGTTAGTAAGGGGAAAAACTGTCAGGGACCAGAAATGAAAAAATAAAGGACAATCCTCTCAAGGATAAAACCTAGAAGGGAAAAATTAGAGACTATCTTAAGTAGTTGATTGACTAAACTCCCATCCCACAAGAGAACTAAACAATATTACCAACACATTTTGGTGATTTTTAGTTATTTATGAGTACATATATTACAGTTGGTAGAGAACATCACTTCAACCACAGAAAGGGTTGAAGAATGAGTCTTATTCTTACATCTTAATTCAAGACATTCTGGCTTAAAAATTATGTGGCTTAAAGTGATGCAGCTCAACATGTACAATAGTATAAAACACTATGAGGGGCCGGCCCTGTGGCAAAGCAGGTAAGTTCGCATGTTCGGTTTCGGCGGCCGGGGGTTCACAGGTTCGGATCCTGGGCGCACACCTACTTACCACTCATCAAGCCCTGCTGAGGTGGCATCCCATACAGAAGAGCTACAACTCTACAACTATGATACACAACTACGTACTGGGGCTTTGGGGAGAAAAAAGAAAAAAGAGGAAGATGAGCAACAGATGTTAGCACAGGGCCAATCTTCCTCAAAAAAAAAAAAATACAATGAGACGCTTGCCTGGTCAAAGATAAGTAAACATTTTGTTATTCCCTATTGAATATGCCAGAAGCTATGTTAAATATTACAGGTAAAAAAAATGAAGAACCACAATGAAACACCACTACAAACTTACTAGAATGATTAAAAATAAAAATAATGACAATACTAAGTGTTTTCAAGCATAGAGAACAACTGCAATTCAACATTACTGGTGGGAATGCAAAACAGCACAGCTACTTTGGAAAACAGTTTGGCTGTTTCTTATAAATTTAAAATACATTTACCACACAAGCCAGCAAGTGCACTCAGGTATTTACCCAGGAAAAATGAAAACATGTTCACACAAAGACTTGTATGCAAATGTTTTGGGGTAGCTTTATCCATAACGGTCAATGGAAATCACATGGACTGAATATACAAACTGTGGTACATCCATACAATAGAATACAATTCAGCAATAAAAAGAAACAAACTAATATATGCAACAACGTGGAGGAATCTCAAATGCAGTATGCTAAGTATAAGAAGCTAGTCACAAAAGGCTACCTAGTGAATGATTCCATTTTTATTTGACATTCTGGAAAAGAAAAAACAATAGGGACAGAAATTAGATTAGTGGCTGCCAAGAGTTGGGAATTGAGGAGAGAGGCCTAACTACAAAGGGGCATGAGGGAACTTTTGGGGGTGATAGAAATATCCTACATCTCAACTATGATAATGGTTACATGACTATATACATCAAACTGTACACCTAAAAGGGATGAATTTTATTCTACATAAATTATACCTCAATAAATCTGACTTCAAAAAAGAAGATGATATAGTCTCTGCCTTCAAGCGCATGATCTAGTGGGAGACATATATAAACACATAACTAGAACTAGGTAAATGTTATAAGTTATGAACAAAGTTCTGTGGTGGAATGGAGGAAGAACAAAGTCCATCCCAAAGGACTTTGGCAACCCTTTGTCTGGGCAAAAGATTCTTAGAGAAAATATTATCTAAGCTATGTCTTAAAGTGTGAGCATGACTAAGAAAGAAAAGCATCCAAGCAGAGAGAACAGTTGATAGAAAAGCACAGAGGCTGTAAAGGCAGTACCTATTAAAGGAATAAGAAAAAGTTCAGTATGGCTTGACTATGGTATACAGAGTGGCCATGATGAGAAAGGAAAATAAGTATACAAGGAGTTGGAGCCTCATAGACTATGCTGTGGAACGGCATGGTAGAGGAAAAGAAGTTTTGAAAGGCGTTACAATAATCCTAGCAAGAGATACGTGGGGTCAGAATTAAGAGGTAGATTATTTGGTGATGGACATTCTGGGAATAAGGAAGAAAGATAAGTCAAGGTTAAGTCAAGTTTCTGGTAAAAGGGCAAGTGATATCATTAAAATGAGGAATGCAAAAGGAAATACAGGTTTGTTTGATAATCTCAGTTAGGGCAGAATCATCAAGGCTTCTGTTTTCCTATCTAATAATTCGCTTATTGGTATGCCTTTTCTAACTAAAATTGATTTCTATTATAAATTATATATTTGAACTACTTTATAAAATGACTAAGAAATAAAGGGAACACAACATAACCTCACTAGAATCTTTACAATGTTTTCGAGACAGCAAAACAGTTATTTTAAAAATTAAAATTAAAAAAAAATAAAGAAAATGGAAAGAATGAAAAGAAATGAAATAGGAGGGAAAAAAACTCACCAAATTTAAATACTGCATAAGTTTTCCAATTTACATATTAGGTTCCAAATTTTTATTTGAAAATCAATTATTTGAAATCTAGAATATATTTTACCAAAGAAACAATGGGATACAAAGTATAGCTGAATTCCAGAATTGTTCCAGTGTTATATCAACCTACTGAAGAACCAAGCTCACTACCACCACCAAAGCACAGGAGTTAGGAGAACAGGCTGCTCTGAAGTTGGACTGCCTGGGGTTCAGCTTCCACCTCCTCTACCATTTACTGTGTGACTGTGGGCAAGTTAATTAACTCTACAAGCCTAAGACTCTTCACCTTCAAAACGGAGATGATAATACCACTACTTCAAAGAGTTACTATGAGAATTAAGAGAGACAACCCATTTAAAGCACTAAGCACATTCATTCATCCAACATATATTTATTGAGTACCGACTATATGTCAGGCACTACTCTAAGCACAGGTAATAAAGTAGTAAACAAAAAAGAAAGTCCCTACTCTCATGGAGCTTATGTTCTAATGTAAGGAAACACAATAAACAACGTATCTGATGGAGATAAACACTATGAAAAAATAAAGCAAGGTACAAGAGATAAAGAGTGACAAAGACTAGTTTAGTAGTAGAGACGGGTTCTCTGATAAGGTAACATCTGAACAGAGATCTTAAGAGAAAGAAGGAGAGAGTCATATAGATAACTGGAGGAAGAAATCAGCTCCATTTCTAGGCAATACAGAAGACTTAGATGTGCATAAAAACACTCATGGTTCAGAATTCCTTAAAATGGTGAGTACTAAACAAAAAAAAAAAAAAATTTTTTTTTCATGAATACTTGAGCTGGAGAGAAACCAAGGAAAATCTTTGGAGGTAAGAAACAACAAAGCTTCACTGAGCACTGAGGCCAGCATCTGCCCTGGGAGTATCCACCAATCTCCAGTGGTTTAGAAATTGGGTCTAAAGGGACTGCTAAAGGGGAAAAAGACAAAAACCTTGGGGCCTAAACAAGGTAGGAAATCTGAAGAGCAACACTCTCAGTGGGTGAAGGTGGAGGGTGGTGTTCATCATAGGAGACAGTGGACAAATTAGCCTGTCTCAACCTGGGTAAAAAAGACAAAGAGAAGTCTCCTTTCTCTCACTCCAATTTGGGACCAGAATTCATACTACCTGAGGGGTCGAACAAGACTCAAACAAAAAATTTAGTTTCAAGAGATTCTAGGTTGGAAGAGACTAGAGCAGGACAGAAGCAGACATCAATCCTGCCAAGAAGAGTGTACTTGAAACCCATACCTCAAACTATACCCACAAATAAAAGTCCATAGAACGTAAGCTCACAATTAAAAAAAAAAAAAAAAAAACACAAAATAATAAAGAAACAAACCACCCAGAATCAGCAGAACAACAAGTCTTACAGAAACAGACCCCAAACACTGAAGAAAATCCAAACAATCAGATATACAATATTAAAATGTTAATGCTTTTGGTGAACACAATGTAGTCTATACAGACGTCGAAAGACAATGACGTACACCTGAAATTTATATAATGTTATAAATCAATGTTACCTCAGTAAAAGAATAAACAAATAAATAAATAAAATGTATTAGGGTTCCTATTATCTCTAAATGTCTTACTTAGCTTTGGATATGAAATGCTGCAAAATAAATATTTCAAAAATTTTTTTTAATGTCAATGTTTAAGGAAATAAAAGAGATGTGAAAAGTATTATTAAGGAAAAGAAACTATAAAAATATGAATATGAAAAAATCAAACAGAAGTGCAAGATATGAAAATTATAATTTATATTATAGTATAATATATTGTTTATTGGTATTTATAATGTAACTAAATATTTGAGAGGAGATCATTCTAGGCAGAGGGAAAAACAAGAATAGAAAGGACACTGTATCCAGAATTGAGTAAACGAGATAGAGTGAAAAGAAATGAGGACAAAGAGGTAGTACCTAATAGGTCACAAAAGCACTCAATAAATATTAGCTATTATCCCATTATTTCTATTGGAAAAATTTGGATAACAGAAACAGTCATTTCTTCTTTCCCATTTCAACATCAAATATAGCAGCCAGAGCAGAGCTCCAGAAAAACCCAAGTAGATTCAGAAGGCAATAAGAAAATATTGCTTTTTTATGAAGCAGAAAGAGTCTTAAGTAATAATCCCAGTGCCAAGGAAGAAATCCGGGTCTTGTGTAAGCAAGATAGAGAAGGAAAAAGGAAAACTATCTCCAAGTGATTCAAAGGATAAGTATCTGAAGGCAACAATGATCAACAGAAAAAAAGGATCCAGTTGGAATTATTTCAAAGTAGAGGACATTTCAAACATGGTTATTAATTAGAAATCACAACATCACCTCAGTATGCAACAATTTCACAAGTGAAGTCAACATTACATTCTATAGCAATGAGAATTTAGAACAAATGAAACTCCCAAATATATGCCAAAATTTTTCATTTTAACTATTTGATTTAGTGCTCACCTTTTCCAAACCTTTGCAAGAGATACTAACAAGTAGCAAAATTAGTAATTCAATTTTTCTTTTCTTCCATACTCCTGCCCTCAGGCTAAGGCACTACCTAACAAAACCATGAACAGAACACAGATAATAGAGATTAATAACATTCATAAATCACAAATTAGATATATGAACAATCCCTAAATACTAAAGAGTTAGTCATTTCATTTTTTTTCCTGGTTATCAGAATAAAAGAAAATTGATTGGTGGATATCTTAAATATATACAAGTTACTATGAACCATTTGACACACAGGGAAACTGATGCAAAGAATCAAATAAAGTATGGAGTGTGAAATCAATGATAAACTTTTTTAAAATAATTCATTTTCTCAAAGCTTATCACTCTTATCAATGTTTCTCATTATGGTAAACTAACTTTTCAATAAATACAATTCGTGAGGAATTTAGTTAAGTGGGCATTTTCTACAATTCTAATACGAGCACCCAACTTACATTAATAGTCACATGGTATATATAGTGTACAGAATTCAGGCTCAAATAATCTGAGTCCAAATCCCATCTTAACTAACTAGGAGACTTGAGCATCTTTAACCTCTCCAATCCTGTTTTCTTATTATAAAACAAGTTTAATAAAGTACTACCTCAAGGAGCTGCTGCATGGATTAAATGAGATAATCCTTGTAAAACACTTATGTTGGCTATATGCAATCAATAGACTCAGTCACACACCCTAATTTACATCCAGGTTCAGCCCTATTAGAACTGGATCACAGGACAAAGCATTAATTTCAATCTTTCCTTTTGAAGCACTTCTTGAATAATTTGATGTAACTTCATGCACAGCATATTTAGCACCATAGAATAAAAAATCAATGTTTAACAACATAAGCTAGATAAATATTTGAACAATATCTTATGCTGAATTTAGAACTAGGCTAAACTGAGGAATTTTTTTTAATGTCTCAAACACTTAATCTAAATAAATCGAGAGAACAGTTGATTTGGCTCAACTACAACAGAAATGGTTCCTGAAATTTTTAAGTCAAAAGCCATCTTGTCAATTTAACTGTAGTATCTAAGAGATTAATAAATGGTCATCATCTGACTCACTGCTGTTTGTTTCAAAAGTTCATCCCTGGACAGATGAAAATGTTAAAAATAGTAAAATTGTAAAACTCTCTGTCAATACAAATGAGATTTCTATGCAGGTTATTAGCATCCTATTTAAATGACTAAAAACTTATAAAGAATTAAGATTCAAAGAATGGTAGTATACCGCTCTAAGTTGTTTTAAGTGGATAGGGGTTGGAAGAAAAAAAAATTGGCTTCCTTTTACCATTCCATACATTCTACAATTCTAAAGCTCAGAAAACTCATTTAAATGCCAAAATTTAAAACACTACTTCCATGTATAAAATTTCACATGATTTTATATTTTGTTGTGGTGATAAGATTGTTGTTTTCTAAGATAAAAACTGCTCATCTGCCTGCATATATAAATGTAAGTATTTGAGAAAGAAGAAAAATGACAAATTTTCTTTACCTACAATTTCTTCATGGATCTACAGAAGAACTCCATTATCTGGAATTATCTAAGGTAATAATCTGCCTAATTATGGGTAGGCAGGAAATAAATTGGCCTACTATAGCCTAAATTGGTACTATGATTTATTCACTGGCTGTTATATGTCCATTGCTTTGTTATACCTTATAGTTCCAGCAAGAAAGTGAATGAACTAAGATGACCTAAAAACCATCACTTTACAAACATCTACAAATATCTGGTAAATATAACAAAAAATACTTTTCACTGTAGAGCTGAGCTTGCAAGAAAGAAAGGGCAACCCCAAGAGCCTAAAATGAAGAAGAAACAGAAAAACAGTAAGTATTTGAGCTGCTATTACAATTGCCAAGGGGCACAGAAGGGGAAGCTAGTAATCTACAGTAATCGAATTTTAATATCTATGTAAAAACACAAAGTTCTGTGCCCACTCAAGGTGAGAAACTAGAAATGAAATCTCCATATAAATATAGGACTCTCAAAGGGAAAGTAAGTAGACCCTCCCCACCCCCTCCACATCCCCCAAAAATCCATCCACTGGCACAGGAAAATTACAAATAAGTAGTCTTTGGCTGGGCTACTGATGTAAAAAAAAGAAAAGTATCCTCTGAGAAAATAAAATTCTGGGGTGTTCTTTACATAAGTTTGGGAGTTCAAATTTATACTATTGGCATGAACTGGAAACCTCAGGCTAATATATTTTTTTAAAAAATGATCCCAGGTATAACATACTCCTGAAGCCCCTGGCAAATAAAACCAATATGTTCAGGTAATAAAAATTTCTTAAGTGCCTACTAGGTGTCAAGTACTCTGTTGGGTGCTAGAGATGTAATGAATAAAACTGACGAAAATCTCTACTCTTGTGGTACATATAATGGAGGAAAACTGATAATAAAATACATTGAGTTATATACTAGATAAACTATACAAAAATAAATAAATCAGGGAAGGAGAATAAGAAGTGTTATGGGAGGGCAAGAAGAGAGAAATCCAGAAATATGTGAAACTTCCACAAACTAACCTACATAGGATTCCCACAAATAAAATCCCACTAAAAATTAGCTCATAATCCAAGCTTATGAAACACCCTTGTAAACAACCCCCCATGGAGATGATACAACCTAACTATTAGACAACAAAAACAGTATATTTTAATAAAGATATAAAAGAACCAAGGCAGTAAAAAAAAAAAAGATTCTATTAAAAAAAAAAAAAAGACCACATAGATTTCAAGAAATTCCAAAAATATAATCATTACAATTTAGAACTCATTAGACTATAGATTAGATGAAGACAAAGAAAGAATTAACAAACTGGAAGAAAAGACATGAATCACAGGAGAGATTGAAAATACGAAAGATTAAAAGACAGGAAGGATAGAATGAAAAGAAAACCCAACATGTCATGTATTAGGAGTTCCAAAATACAAATAAGCAAAATGAAGAAAAGACATTATTCATAAGAATTCTCCAGAACTGGGGGCCAGCCCAGTGGCACAGCAATTAAGTTTGCACCTTCTGCTTTGGCAGCCCAGGGTTCGCCAGTTCGGATCCTGGACGCGGACCTACTCACTGCTCATCAAACCCTGCTGAGGTGGCGTCTCACATAGAAGAACTAGAAAGACCTATGGCTAGGATTTACAACTATGTACTGGGGCTTTGGGGAGAAAAAAAGCAAAAAGAGGAAGATTGGCAACAGACGTTAGCTCAGGGCCAATCTTCCTCAAAAAATAAATAAATAAATAAAACTTAAAAAAAAAGAGAATTCTCCATAACTGATGAAAAACATGAATCCTCAGATTCAGGAAGCACAATCAGCCCTAGACAAGTTATGATGAAACTACAGAACCTTAAAGTCAAAGAAAAAACTTAAAAGCAACCACAGAGACATTATCTGTAAAGTTAAGCAATTAGAACAGTGACAACTTCAACAACAACAAAAGAAACTAGAAGGGAACAGAATAGTATCTTCAAAACAGTAAGAGAAAATAATTGTCAACTACAATTGTGCACCCAGCTAAACTATATTCAAGAGCAAGGGCAATATAATGACATTTTTAAACAAATACTGAGAGAATTTACCACTCAAAGACTCTCACTAAAAGAACTACTAAAGGATACATTTCAGAAAGAAACAGAAGCAAGAAATAAAGAACGAGATGTAAGATGTACTTGTGAGCCAACCATTTAGTAAATATATGGGCAAATCTAAGAACTATAAAGAAATGCAATCTTCCTTGTTCTCCAAAATTCAGTGCCCCTCCCTGCAAGAGGATTACATATACCTACCCTGTGAAACCCAAGCATGGTATGATACTCAAGCATGGCCATTTGATTTCCTTTGGTCAATGAAATGCAAACAGAAGTGACACATCCTTGTGAGCAGAAGTTCTAAGAGCCATTACACATGGTTCATCAATTTCTCTTTTCCTTTTAATGGCAATTCAAGTTCAATATTATACAAATGAAGTTTGAGGTAGAGAATGGCAAGAGATAAGCCAAGATCCAAATTACTTGTATGTCATATTAAAGAACGTGGCCTTTATCCAGAAGAGAATGAAAAACGATGGAAGGATTTTTGAAGGAAAATCAAATGGTCAGATTTTCACTTTATATAAAACATTCCAGCAGTTGTGGAGGGTACTTGAAAGGAAAAGAGACTAGAGAAACAGGAATACCAGTAAGGAAATTATTGCAACTATACAGGCAAAAATGATGAGTACTTGAACTAGTACAGTGGTACTACAGAAGATTACAGAAACAACCAGTATTTCAAATCATATCCCAAACACCAACATTCAAATTAATGACTCAAAGTTATCAAAGACCAAATCAGTCAATATACTCTGTTCAATACAGCAAAAAGGTACACACAATTCAAATATAGTTCTATCAAAAAACGTCAAGACAGAAATGTATTGGCAAAAAAAAAGAAAGTACATTAAAAATTCATCCACATGGCACCCCCCACCTCATTACAGATAAGGTGGTAAAATAGTAAGAGACCAAATATTACACTGTATTTCACTTACATATTGGCATTACACTGTCTTCATAGATGGTTTAGATAGATGAGAGAGGAGAAGACAAAGAATTCCTAGTGCAAGATGTATGACAGACAGCATCATCCTCTCCTATTAACGTAATCAATGCGGTCAATATATAAAAGTCACAAAGATGATTAACCTTCCCTTTTCTTAGAGGACCAACAGACAGGAATAAGAGCAGGGTACACTTATGAAATATCAGAAAATAAATCTAAATAAATTGAAGGATACAAGAATAGTTGAAGAAATGGGGTACCTAGAGGCTAAAGAATTTACACTTTACCCTCCATAAAAGCAAGGTCCATATCTGTCTTGTTCATTGGTTTATTCTCAGCACCTACCCAGCACCATGCCTGGCACACCATTTCTGCTCCATAAATACTTGCTCAATGAATGAATGGATTAATTGATCTCACTGGAAACAGATATTTACATAAATATATATTTTGTTTCATAAAATATCTTTGTTTCATAAAAGGGAAGAGTGTCATATTATTAAATCATAAAAGATAGGTCTAGTCAAAATAGCAATAGGTAAAAATGCTCCACTTTAAAATCTTAATCATAATTGATTCTTTGACTTCTTCTTAAATAAATGTCTTACTTGAAAATTTAAATGCTAAACCCTAGTTAAATTCATACCCTAATCTATAGGAAGAAAGAATAATCGTGCCCCATAAATTTGGTAACTTTATTCTGTAAATCTATCATGGAAGCAAATCAACTTAAAGGAAAGGTCATCCAAATACTAGAGGCCCATTAATACATCTTGACAATACTAAAGACAACATCTGGTATTAGCTTCTGCAACTGACTAATAAAAGCATCAGGCTTTCCTATTAATGTGCTCAATATGGTCAGTATACAAACGATACAAAAAAGATGACTAAAATTCCACTTTTTTATAGCATCAATATATAAGGTCATTTCAATCTTGGAGGCTAAGCAAACTAAATTTTAACCATGAGAGTAAAGAAGCAAACTCCAGCACTTTGTATAATGATTACTATGTCATTAATTCCATCCAATTTGAATATCACATTCATTAAAACATTCCTTTTCCTAAAACAGATTTTAGGTTATTTAAAGCAGAAAAAAAAAAAACCCTACCTTCCATAGGCAAATCTTGACTATGTTAGGCAAGTTCTAAACAATCTAGATACGCTTCCAGACTCACTGTTCGATTACATGATTGAAAGATGTCTTAAGCCACTATTTCACATTTAAGGTTCTTTGCAATTACAAAACATATATGGCTTAGTGGTTAAGAGCTCAGGTTGTAGATTCCCTGAGTTTCAATCTCAGCAATATTACTTGCTCAGTGACTCGAGCAAGTTACTTATCTTCTCTGTGTCTCATTTTCATCATTTATCAAGTGAATATTATAATAGGACAGTCTGTTCTGCTATAACATATTTTTGCCTTGAATCATCTCCTACAGGATTGTTAAAGAGTAGAATAATGTAGGAATAGCGTAGAAGTGATGTTGGTTCATGTGTAATTTCTTCTAACAGAACTAAAGAGAAATCCTTAGCAATATATAAAGATCTTAAGTAAAACAAGAAAATGTACAGACCTGCTTTCCTTTAATGCAAATTGTGCCTGGTGATGGACTGTAGAAACTACTATGCTTTTTCCATAATGTGAAGTATCTGACAATCTGCAACTACAGATGAAGAAATGCAAAGACATTTCCCCTTGTATTAAAATAATGAATTAATCAAGATACACCTTGGATCAGATTTTTAGTGCTGATAAAAATGTTCTCTGGGGCCGGTCCCGTGGCTTAGCGGTTAAGTGCGCGCGCTCCGCTACTGGCGGCCCGGGTTCGGATCCCGGGCACGCACCGACACACCGCTTCTCCAGCCATGCTGAGGCCGGGTCCCACGTACACCAACTAGAAGGATGTGCAGCTATAACATACAACTATCTACTGGGGCTTTGGGGGGAAAAAAAATAAATAAAATTATAAAAAATAAAAAAAATTAAAAAATAAAATAAAAATGTTCTCTGTCAGAAGCTAAAGAAACAAGACCTACATCTCAAAGAAGGAAGCATAAGTTCCAGGTTAATACCATAAAAGTGACTGTGATGCTAAGGTGAAAATACCAGTATAGAGACTTAACCTTTTAGCATTTTCATTAGGGTTATTATTGATTTTGTTAGTACTCTGGTTACAAAGTTCCACAGGTTTTGAATGGCCTACCTCAGCCCTATTTTCCCCTCATAAGCCCTGTTATTTTTAATCCACTTTTGCAGAACACGAGGCATTTTGGCAGAAACACCTATACCTATCTGATTGTGAGAACTAAATTGCATTAATACATACATCAAACAAAACCTAGCACACTCAATAAATCTTAACTATTGCTATTATCTATTATGACACAAAATAATGAATTAACTTCAACTCAAAAGCTCAACAATTATCAATATATTTTTCCCCTACCTCAAGAGCCGTAGATCATCTCACCATCACTGAAAAGTAAAACTTATCCCCAAAAGAGCTTAAAAATAGCCTAAGAACCATAAGTCCACCAAATGTTTTAGTAAACTACAAAATAACCCACTTACACTTCTGGCCACAGATACTGCCTCACCCATCCACTGACAAGAAAGTCACCTACAATAGGTAAAATTATTCTGAAATGCTTTGGATTTTGTGTCCACTTGATATCTGTTAATTTCACAGCAGTCTGATCTAAGAAAATGAGTTGATGATAATGTTAACAATCATTTTATAATATCTTTAACTAATTTTCTTTAATAATTAGTATTTTCTCCATTTTATATATCAATAAGCCTCTTTAAATTAGTGCCTACTTTGCTTATAGAAAAGATTAGTTGACATCCCATTTGAAGCTGGTTAACTACTGTATCACTATCAGGATTAATTTTTTAAGTTTCATGTATTAACATTAAATCAACACAAAAAATGCTTTGTGTTAAAATGTTTTATATATGTATGTGTGTATTTATAAGCTCTGAGATATGATTTTTTTTAAAGATATTAAAGATCAAAAAGACTGGATTCAACTAGGTACTACATATAGGTTTTAAGATATGTTTATATTACTTTATGAGAAAAGTATTTTCACTAGAAACAACAATATTCAAACACCTCATCAGAGTTGTAATTATTTAAAACTCCCATAGCTTTAAGAGATTTACCATAGTTTAAAAATAAATATACCACACCAATGAAGTCATCATTCATTGAACAAAGATCTTATTAGGCAAGGAGAAAATCTTTTTCAGCTCTCAAGCAATAGATTTATCTCTAATAAAACATAATTGAGACCTCATCAGTTTTTCATCTTTCTGTAAGAATACAGAGAGAAAATCTAGCTCCTCACCTCTCCCTAAAACTGCAATTTTTATAGAACAAAAATTACTAAAAGATTAATGGGATTTGTCTGGTCAAAAGTCTGAGAAATAAATGCAAAATCCCAGGTGCAATAGAGATAATAAAACTTAGAGCATGAACATCAGATAGTTAAATAACCTTAGGGGTCATCTGGTGTCTTATTTTGTACCCAAAGTAAGAATCCACTCTACAAAATCCCCAATATGCAATCTTCTAAAATCTCCAGCGACAAGAAATTCTCTACTTCACAAAGCACATTTTAATCACATATATCAACCAGGGACAAATCAAATTAAATCTTTGAGGAATCAAAAAAGATATACACACACACACAAAGTTTTAAAAATCTAAAACTAGAAGTGTTTTATGAAATTAGTTTAGTCAGAAAGAATTTGTGTACTCTAAACAGTTTTTTTCTTTTTACTGTTTTCTACTTCATATTTTGTCCTAAAAGCTTTTACGTCAAAGACTCAGTAGAAATCTACACACAGGTAGGTTTCAGAGTATATATCCCATTAGATGAGAGCTAATGAAATAACACTAGAGTAAAAGGAAAAAACTACTTTAAGAAAAGGTTATGAGACTATTTTGAAAATAATGAAATTGCTCTTCTTGGGGTAAAACAGATGTTGAGGTAACTCAAAACTATACAATGAAAAATGCAAGGTGCCTGATAAGTATCCTCATAAGAAATGGTGAGAAAATAATGAAAGAAATATGCACTAAGGTTTTAACAACATATCTTTTGCAGAAAAGAAAAACAGATACTAGGCTTCCTAATGATTGTAATTTATTTAACGACGAGATTAGACATTTCCATTCAATTTAACAAACACTTTTGAAGTACCAAGCACTGTGAAAAGTTCTGGAGGTACACAGATAAATAAAATAATTTATTGTTTATCTAAGTAAGAACTATAAAACAAAAATACATTCTGAATATTTTTCTTTCAAGCATATAAAAACTATTAAAAATATTTTAAAGAATGTATGTGTGAAGAGGGATCATTTATAATATAAAAATTAAATATACTTGATTAGTTCAGCTGGGTCAGTCTGAGAAACAAAAAGCTTATTTAGTTTCCTTTTCTATTAATTCACAAACAGAAAAAAAAATTCTGACTTTTCAGATCCCAAATGATTTCTCAGTTTAAAATGAACCAATTCAAATGGAAACAAGACTGTGTAACTGCAGGGGCCTAAATTATCAAGTCTATCACTTCTGAGAAACTACAAAGATGCCTACAGAAGCATTTTAATAGCCAAAAAATTTTGACTCAAAAATAATTCATCTCCTCATGCACTGAAAACTACAAAACATTGATGAAAGAAATGAAGGAAGACCTAAATAAATGGAAAGACATACCATATCCATGGACTGGAACACTCAATATTCCCCAAAGTGACCTATAGATTTAACACCTCCTCATCATAATTCTTGCTTGCTTTTTTATAAAAATTGACAAACTGACCCTACAATTCACATGGACATGCAAAGGACCTAGAATAGCCAAACAATCTCAAAAAAGAAAAACAAAGAGGACATACATCCCTACTTCAAAATTTACTACAAAGCTACAGTAATCAAGACAGTTTGGTACTGATCTAAGAATAGATACATAGATCAATGGAAAAGAAGAGTCTAGATAAGTCCTTAACACTTACAGTCAACTAATTTTTGACAAAGATGCCAAGGCAATTCGATGGAAAAGAATAGCCTTTTCAACAAATGGCAGTGAGACAACTGGATATCCACGTACAAAAAGATGAATTAGACTCTTATCTTACCCTTCTTTCACATCAGACAAAATTAACTCAAAATGGATAAGCCTAAATGTAAGAGCTAAAACTATAAAATGTCTTGAACACAGGATGTAAATGTTCTAAAATTAGATTGTGGTAATGCTTGTACAACTCTGGAAATTTACTAAAAATCACTGAATCGTATACACAGAACAAGTGAATTTTATGGTATGTAAATTATACCTCAACAAAGATGTTTAAAAGCAAGTCACCTCTAAAAATTGACAATGGCTATAAATAAATTCCAAAATTACAATTACATAGTATACTGGCAGAGCCAAAAGGCTAATAATGGCTATATAGAAACAAAAAAATTATAAGATTGGAAAATGATGATTGCAACTATCTAAAATTACAAATATTACAATAATAGAGACCATAGCAAATAGTTAGAAGAGCACTTAATGTTGCACACATTTTTTTTAAGTGCTTTACAAGTATTTACTCATTTAATCTTTGCTACAATGTAGTTTCCCCATTGTAGAGCTGAGGAAACTAAGGCACAAAGAGGTTAAAAAAACTTAATCACGAATCAAGAGGTTATTTCAGATAATGAATGATTTTTTTCTCTTTACCCAAGTATCTTTAACAATACTATTATATTATTATGCATTTGAAAAGGAGAATAGTGGACATCATTGGTTGCCTATGCAGCATTCATTCACTGTTTCAATTTCTCACCCAGATTTTTATTTTTATTTATTTTTATTACCCATACAGCCCATGTACTTCAGAGAATATTGACCCCATCCTTAGGTATAGCAGTTGGCCTTGGTTTGCTTAAGCCAATCAGTACATTGCCAACGGCCACAGTCATTGGTTCAGTGGTCCAATCAGGACTCTTGGTTGGAATGTTAGGACAGAGAGGCTTTCTCTCCCAAAAGATGTGAACAGGAATACATATGGCCCCAACTGCCACTGGCAGCCATCCTACAACCATGAAGGGAACAGCAACAGATTGAAGCTGACATCACAGAAAGCAGAACAGAAACAGAAAGAAACTGGTCTTGGGCCGGCCCCGTGGCTTGGTGGTTAAGTGCGCGCGCTCCGATGCTGGCGGCCCAGGTTCGGATCCCGGGCGCACACCGAGGCACCACTTCTCTGTCCATCCTGAGGCTGAGTCCCACATACAGCAACTAGAAGGATGTGCAGCTATGACATACGACTATCTACTGGGGCTTTGGGGGAAAAAATAAATAAATAAAATCTTAAAAAAAAAGAAAGAAACTGGTCTTTAATATTATTGAGTTACTCTAAGTCTTGCCCTACCTTTGGACTTCCAGATAAATGAGCCTATAAATCCTTTTTATAGCGTTTAAAATAGTTCAAGTTTTCTATTCCTTATAACATGAAGTACAAACTGATGGGGTAGGGGGAAAGCCCATTAACAAGCATGTTTCTAGACAGGATTACTCTCACCCCTTAAATTTATGATGGCAGGCAGTAAGGAGGAAATAATTCTAGATACACACATCAGAACAGAAACGTGCTAAATGATTATCTCTCTAACAAAGATTCATACAAAAGCTTCAAAAGTAACTACCTATGTTTTATGTGTTCCACACAGTATTTTCTAATATTTTAATTTGACATTTTAAAATGTTATTTTTTTAAATCTAGATTTCCAATTCTTCCTGAAAAATCAAAAGGTATGACACCATTGGGACCATGTTACTGTAGGACAACAATCAGCTAGAATGGAATACCAGCTGCGCCTACAAGTATACTCTCTGCACACAGTGATACAGAGCCTTGTGTGATCTGCTCAGCTCCTGCAGGTATTAAGAGTTTGCACCATTAATATTTAGTAGAACCCATATCAAATGCCATATAATGAACAATGAAAAATTATATTCCATCTTTTAAGGTTTAACATTTTAATTAAAATCATATACTGACTTTTTAGACAAAAAAATTTCAGGAAAACATGTATTTGTCACCAGCTCATGGGAAACACTATTCTTGAATTCAATAGCATTGAATACCTTTAAATATCTGATGGAGGCCTTAAACTCAGCAGCAAGTTCCTGAAAACATGCCAATACATTAATTATTCTGGGTCCAAAAGTTTGACAAATTACTTTAGCATACAGATGAAGACAAAATAAAATGGTTTTAAACCACAACAAGAAAAATGTAAAAGTTGACCAGAAGTTTGGAACACTTGAATACACAGGTGTACTATTAATCAAAATTTATCTATAAAACAGATTTGCAAAAGAAATTACAAGAAGGGTGGTAAATTTCAAAAGAATTTACAACAGAGTAAGGTCAAGCTATATCAGCAAAGTTGGGAGGCAGCAATTTGTAAAAAAGACCTCTGGAGTTATATGGTTCTACCACTTACTATTTGGACAACTCTGAGGGAGGGAAGGTTGTTTAATTTTAACAGTACAAATTTTATTGTTTAAAGTAGCTAATATGTAACTAATAAAAAAGAATCAGTAGAACATAATCTAAGTTAATAAAATGTCTAAAAAATAGGAAAAAGTTATGATAGTTATAAATGATAGTTTAAACTTACTAAAGGAAAAACCAGTGAAGATAGGATAAAGGAGGAATACACATGAAGATTCAGCGATATTGGTAATATGCTGGTTCTTTAAGTTAGATGGAAGGTTCACAAGGCTTATATTGTTATAATACTTCATTACTTACATATGTTACCTTTTCTTTTGGCTGCATTCTATTTTTCACAATTTTAGAAATTTTAATCCAGTATACTGACTGTAAAAAAAAGTTAATCAACTTTCTGCATCCACATTCTGAGTGAAAAAAACAACTGAATGACCTGAAAAATGTTTTTTTTTACTTTAAAGGTCTCTCTCAAGCAGTTTTTTGAAAGCTATTTGAATGTTAACTAAGAAGAAATGAAAAACTGATGGAAGTTTCACTGTTCATCTTTAGTAGGACCAACAATTTCTGTGTCTTTAAATTGGGAAAAGCTATGCCTAAGCTATAAATACCTCTACATCAACTCAAAAGACAAATGTACTCCTGGAAGGGTTGCCATTCTAAAAATCACCAAACCGTAGACAATCTACTTAACCTCTCAATGTCTCAGTTTCCCCATCTATAAAATGAGATATATGAGGGAAGAATTAAAAGATACATGTAAAGCACCTGGCCCATTGCCTGGCACATAATACATAGTAGCAACTTTTTTTAAATCACACATTATTAGTTAACGTAACTTCCTTTTTTGAGTAGAATCAGACTAAGGCCGATAACTACCAATTAAGAAAGTGCAGCAGTACTAACAACATTGAGATGGACCAGCTTACCAGACTCCCAACATTTCAGTTCCCAAGATTTTCTAAAGACTGGCCACGATCCTAGATATCCACCAAGGAGCATGAGAAGTATTGTAAGGAGAGGAACTAATCTAATGCTCTCAGCAACTTTCTTTGCTCTACATGAGAAGAGAATGATGGTGAAGAGGACATGTAATTGAACCGATTTTCCCTCTCCTTCTACCTTGACAGCTATTACCTGCAATCATGTAGCTATGAAGGACTCAACCAATAACCTTAAAATCTCTACCAGGCCTACAGTTCTAGGCAGCATATAGGCAAACTACTACTAGAGAATTTGGATTTTCTTTAATGATAAAATGCAAGTGACTTATGTTTGGTCATCCACCTCCACACAGGACATTCTAAAGAACAGAGGAGTCTGAATCCTCCTTCTGCCAGAAGAATGTTGTGTTTCACACACAAACAACTAATTAAGGACTAGATCGCTACCACAGATTTCTGTTTATCATCCAAAGTACAAGAGGTTTAGAAAAAGAAAAAAAATCAAAAAAGAAAGTTTTCAAGTCTCTCTATTTTGAGGTAAAGAAATACATCAATTTACCATTTATCTCCGTGAGACTCACAAACTTTTAAAGTACACACACAAAATCCCCAAAATGTTAGTAATTGTTGAAGCTGGATAATAGATACCAGAGTTCATTATACTGTTCTATTTTTGTGTATCATTTGAACATTTCCATAATATATAGTTAAAAAAACATAGGTGTACGTGTGTGTCTGTAGGAATTTGTATATAAACTCCCAATACAACAAACTGGTAGAGAAATACTCTATTGTTCAAAGTTTTCATACTCCAAAAGTAAGGGAATTTCATTTAGCTATTTTCTCATTCTAGAAGTAGTATTGCAGGTGACCAGACTGTCTAGTGAAGGAAATAATTAACTGCCCTGGAATAAAACAAGCCTAACCTTGAAAACACAGAGGCAAAGGAGAAAGGTGCTAAACAATTAATACAACTATTGCACATTCATATTTGTTCCCATCTATTATCTTCTACCATAGATGAGTAGGTAGAAGGGGAAATATTTTAAAGCCAAATTTACTTTTTATTCTTTAAGTTGATGGGCAACAGAGGTTGGAATAAAGAAATCCAAAAAGTCCCCATTAGAAATGATAACCATTTCTAAGAATGGAACAGTGAAAAAGAAAGTACTGCATATCCACCTTTTAAAAATAACATTCATGGGACCGGCCGGGTGGCGCAGTGGTTAAGTTCTCACGCTCCGCTTGGGCGGCCTGGGGTTCGCAGGTTCAGAGCCCCTGCGCGCACCGATGCACTGCTTGTCAAGCCATGCTGTGGCGGCGTCCCATATAAAGTAGAGGAAGATGGGCACGGATGTTTGCCCAGGGCCAATCTTCCTCTGCAAAAAGAGGAGGATTGGCATCGGATGTTAGCTCAGGGCTGATCTTCCTCACACACACACAAAAAAAATACAACATAAAAATAAATAAATAACATTCATAGCTCACAGTAGTATAACCAGCGACTTCCAATGAACAAATATGCTTTACTGCTAGACATGAATTCACAAAAGAAATACAGATTATACCATATCTGCGCAATCCTGTTTTTAAAAATTGCCATTCAATTTTCACAAGATGTAATCCAAAATTCATTCCAAAATTTCTTGTTAGTTATGCCTAAAAATAAAACTAGTCAAAATTAAAAATAAATACTAACTTTGAGCAAATTAATCTATCATCAGCCCTATGAACGAGAATTTTGTGTTCAAAACTTACAGTAAAACATAACTTAGGCAGACTCAACAGAGTAGGTAAGGCTACCATATACATTATTTCTCTCAAGTTCAAAAAAAGGTCACAAGAACTTATTTAAAATGTCAACGAGAAATGCAGACTTAGATATACATATCCCCTAAAAAATTTATAGAATAAAACTCCTCCACTGAAACCCCCCAAAATACTTCCATAGCAACAATTATTTCTTTAGCACAAAAGTGATCTGTTCAATTTCACAAAACCTGGAGCATCTAAGTTTACATAATTCCCCTTAAACAGAAAAAAAATTCCCCTTAAAAAGAAATTGTTTCATTTAGGTCAGTAGAATTTTGAGTTTCTATCCATGGGAAAAAACCGTCATCAGTCTGAGTAAACAAAGCACATGGCTCCAGCTTTAACGTCTTGTTCCCCAACCCACTGAGAAGAATATATGCTTATAAAATAGATATCTACTTACCAGGTTAAAGACAGTTTCTACAATATCCCTATTGGATACTTCTCCAACTTCAACCAACCCCGTCAACACGGCAAATTTCATTCTGATGCCCCTGATGGGGAGCCCTGGTTTCGGGGACAATGCACCCTCTTCTCCTTTCCCTCCACCTCCCCCGTCATCACCTGTTGGTGGCGGGGAAGGGACATTATTGTCTTCACTAGCCATTGCTAGTTCACGAGAAAGGACAACTCGGAGTCACACTGGGACAGCAATCGCTGCACTAGTAAAAAGCACACACACGCAACATAAAACGCAAAGGGTCACTCTTGCAAGTTGCGGAGAAACCCCAAAAACAGTTGATGTAGAAAGTCCTTGGCGTCGCCCTCCTCCTCTTGGAGAATATTTGTCCAATCTCTCTCCCCGAGGCTGACAACAACGCCAAACCCTATTGGAAGATTAGATAAATGTTAAATAGGCTAGGTTTTGTTTTAGGGTTTTTTGGGGGGAGAGGGGAATAGTTACTGTCCGTCAAATAAGTTGCTAAAGGGGCCCCCCCTACCAGCCACTCGCTGCTCCCGGGCTCGAAGAGCTAGGTTCTGAGTGAAGGCGGGTTCAAGAGGCCCCTGAACAGGTTCACTCCTCCCCCACACTCTCGCAGGTTATCGGCGCAGGGCAACCTCTCCTCACAGGTGCACGGAAAGAGAAACTGTCGCTGGGAAAGGAGGGGTCGGAGGAAAGGAGGGGGCCCCCAAGCTACCATAGAGGTAGAAAGTTCCTCCTCACCCAGATACTCCGGACTCGTCCTCACCCCCCGCCAGGGAGCCGCGAGACAGAGGTGGCGGCGGAGATCTAGGGCAGGAAAAGGCGGGGGAAGGGGGCGGTGATTATTCTCAACGCTCGGCCCAGGGGGAGGAGTGGAGCACCTCTCAGGCACCTGAGGTTCGACGGGGAGAGGAGGGGTGGTGTGTGTTGTGGCCAGAAGGGAGGGGAGGCCTGGTGGCGACGGCGAGGAAAGGAGGGAAGAGAGAGAGGTCAGTGCACCTGGTCGCCGCCTCCAAGTTTCCCTAGTCCGCTCCCCGGGAGTCCGCGGCTGCACAGAACTCCATGGCTTCCTGGCCCGCCCCAACCCTGCGCTCAGCCTTTGCAAAACAGCCGCTGCTAGCGCTACGGACGCCGCGGCTGAGGCTGCTGGCGGTGGTGAGGATGCTACTGCCACAGTTCGCCCCGCCACAGCTCGTGCGGTTGTCCCTGTACCCACTAAAGCTGCTCCCCGCCGCCATGACAGCGCCGAGGGCTGCCGGGCGCGGCGTGCGCGTGCGCGAGCGCGCGGGGCTGTGGGACGGGCGGGCGCGAAGGCGGATGCAGCCGCGCGGCGGGGTGGGGACGCGCGGGCCGCCTTGGGGGCCCGGAGAGGGCGGGGGTGCTGGGCGCGAGCTTGCTGGCAGGACTGCGCGTGAGGGCGGGCATCTAAGCTGGCGCGCTGCTGAGGTAACACCAGGTGCGTCCCCAGCCCGGCGAGAAAAGACCTTTCCGTCCAGGCGCCGACTCTTCCCCCACCTACCCCTCCCGACCTGGGAAGGTGCTTTGGCAAGTGCTGAGGCGGTGATTCTGACGCTCCTTCTGTTGTTAAGTTACCGTAGGGTCTCTTGGCTCGGAGGGAACCCGCCCCACGTTGCCAAGGTGTCTTCTTGGACGTGGAGAAGGACACCTGAGGGACCGCTACGAGCCAGAGAGGTGGCAGCGCTGGAGCCAGCGAGGCTGCTGTCCTTGTCTAAGGGGAGCAGAGTCCCCACCTCTGACTGATTTCAACTGCTGCCCGCCCACCGCGCTCCGCGAAGACTTGGAAAGAGATTCCCACTGGGATGCCCCGGCAGCTGCCACCATTCGGAAGGGGGTGGGGGAAATCGCGTCGACGAGGAAAGGGAAAGATTCCTTGCTTTGCAGCTGCCGCCCCACCAAACCTCTCCCACATTCTAAGGAAGGGAGGATTCCTGAGACAGCTGCTCCAAACAGCCTGGAGGCGGGGTTCATATTGCCTGTAGACCTCTGAGGGGTTTTTTTCCTCTCGTAATTTTCCAATGTGGAAGTTAGATTCGCCTCCTTCTCAGATTAGCTTAAAAGATAAATCATATTAGGAGTGAAGCCAGCACAGATCATCATAATGTATCCTTTCCCTCCACCCCCACTATTAACAGTAAAGCATTCCTCCTGAGGCATTAGTGAAAAACAAACAAATATCATAGAAGAAAGTGGTTTTTCACCCTTATAGTACTCCTTGAAATCATAAGGCCTTAAAAAAAAAATGTTTAATATACTCGTAGTTCCCTAAAATGAAAGTGAAGCAAGAAGTGGGGTCAAACAAAAGTCAGGAAGTACCGTGGAGGAGTTAGAAGAAAAAATTGTATTGGTTTGAGAGATGAAATAGTTTCCTAGAGAAAGGGTTTTTTGAGATGGGCTTGAAAAGTAAACTGAATTTTAACTATCACGTGGGAATTTGGGAGGAGGGAGGCAACGTGAGAAAAAACGAGAAGCACAGGAGTGTCTTTCAGAAAAGTGTTACATCTTTTTTAAAATACTAAAATGAATTCCACTGCACCAAATCTCATGGGGTTGCAAATGTTTGTTAAAAAAGATTTGTTTTCTATAACTGGGTTTAAATACTCCAAAGATGAGGCTGATATTTTTCACATCTGAATTGGTGATTTCGTGCATTGCCAGGGTTAAGAGGCAAGCAGCGTCAGTGGCTTGCCATTCTCTAAATCCTTGAAAAACTAAACACTTCAGGTTTATATTTCAGATCATTAAATGAATAAGTCTAGAATAAGGGGAAGTGGAGTGTACCTACAGGAAAGAGACAACTTGCACTTGACTTTTAACATGTGTAGGTAGGGAGGGAGGCATTAAACAAGGAAAGGCTTCTTATAGCATTTTGCCTCCTCAGATTTAGGCAAATAGTCTAACATTAAGTATGTTAATATATCTGGCATATAAGTGCCAGTAAAGTATTTTTTAAATAAATAAATGTCCTCCATAATGAAGGAGCAGATGATGGTAGTGAAAATGCCCTAAACACAGTGTGGTCACAAATATTCAGTCTAAATGATCTAGGGCTAAGGTTTGCATCTGTCATGGATTTGTCAACTCACTGTTAACACTTGCCAAACAAAAGGGGACGTAAGACAATTATCCAAATATTTCCCAGAAAATTGTTAAATATTTTCAATAGTTTTTCAGAATTATTCAACCTCCTGCTTTAATTTGCCCCCGGTTACAGTAAAATAGTTGGCAAAAATTGGAGGTTCACTGCAGAAGGAAGGGTAAGGAAGGTAGAAGAAGAAATTTCACTTCTAGCCACAGTTACAATATGATAGCTGTGTATTGTTGTGTAGGTGTGAAGAATAGAACCATGAGTGCTTCAGAGTGAATTATCTGTCCATCAACTATTAATCTCCTTCATGGCACAATACACTGAACATGTAGGTACTCATTTGGATTGAGTTAAAACTCTAAAGTTACTTGCTTTAATTTTTCTGACCTGAAAGCCCTTGCTTGAGTCTATACAACTACTACGAGTTAGAGGAAGGAAGATCTTGATATAAATAGCTATATTAATATGGAAAGCAGTTTTACCATCTGTTAAAATTTGTTTATATTTTTGGTACTATAATGGAAGTTTTCTAGTCAAAAGTCTTCATATGAACTATCAGCAGATGAGTTTATAGGCCTGCCTCGCTTGTATCACTGTATCATATACTCAACTACAACACAAAAAGAAAGAAAAGAGGAAAAGAAAAGAAGGGAAAAAAGATGACTTCCTATAAAGCCAGGCTTAAGTTTTCTATCACCAATTTGTATCTCTCTCTGACATCACCATCTTGACAGAATTAAGGACTAAAGACTTTCATAATTTTAGTCGCCTTCAGCATACATTGCAACCATAGCAGAAAAAAAAATGCACAGTGGATTCGGAACAGGAAGCCTTGTGCATAACTCAGAGGAATTCAAGCAAAGAGAATGTAATTTCATAGTGAAATCAAGAAGATTATTGATCTACAAACCCTTATCTATATATACGAAGAAAGGAAAATTTTGATAACAAAGATGGGGTGGAATTTTCTTTCTTTCTATCAGAAAGAACACCCAATCCACCCAATTGTAACTTCTTGGCATTTTGCTAGGATATGGATTAAATGATAATTTAGGGGAAAGGTGTCACCTACATGATTTGCTGTGCACCTGGATGTGTATCCCTGGATTTGGAGTTTTCTTCAATTTGTTATTCAACATAGCTTATTATATCACAGGCTGGAAGTTCATGGCCCTGGCTTGCAGCACCCTCCTTGTGAGAAAGTCAAACATTGCTTTTACTATTCACTAAATATTACAAATGTTAAATACAATTTCAAATGTTAGTAGCCTTAATTAATGACATTTTTTATTGGGCATTAGATGCTGGGCAGGCACAATTACAATTTAAAAGGAAAAGACATTGCCCACTTTTATAGTTGGAAACTCAAAAATTTAAGATTAAAAGTTCATGTGATTGTTCAATATCTAGAAATTCAAAATGATCCACATCAACTTATTACATTTTGGGCATTTTTAAATTCTTCTTTTCTTATGTATGTCACACAAGGGGTAGAGCCTTTGAATAGGGCAACTTCACTTGCAGTAAGTATGCTGGCCAATACATGCTTTTTAAGACATAAAATATTAATGCAGTATTTAGTGTAGTTGACATGGACATAGACTAGGTTGGTTGATTTGCCTTTTCTATTTTCCCATCTCTATTTTGTTCTTAAATAATGTGTAAATAGGTTGCCCATTTGCAATGTTCTCTTAGGATAGTAAGATAGTAATTGTCATGAGACTGCAATGAAATGTACCACCACCACATCCCACCTTTGCAATTTATATAAGTGCATATCCCTAGAATGACTATTGGCATTGTCAGCTAAATTCCGAATTACTTGTCCAGGAGGTCTCTGAGAGGTCAGTGTGTCACCTGAAAGAGGTAGATTACCATTTCAGTCATCAAGATATAAGTAGGGGTTCACATAGGAAATAAGATTGACCTCAAGCAGACAGGAGAGGAAATTTTTTTTTTCTGGCCCTCACCCTCTGAGGTTTGAGCTTTGAATTGCTTACTAGTACTCCAAGTAGAAGGAGAAAGATGACTTCCATCATGTGGAGGCATGCTTAGAGCCTTCCTTCTTGAAACCCAAGCCACATGGAGAAGCTATGTGGAGAACAGTCAAGGCCCTTCAGTCAACAGCCCCAGCTGAGTTCCCAGCCAACAACCAGCACCAACTGCCTATCATGAGAGTGAGCCGATTTGGATGTTCCAGCCAGGTTGAGCCTTCAGATGACGACAACCCTGCCACATGGTATAGAATTGCACTGTTGAGTCCAGTTAACCTGCACAGAAATTGTAAGAGATAATAAATAGTTGTTGATTTAAGCTGCTGAGTTTCGGGATTGTTAGTTATATAGCAATAGATAGAAAACTAAAACAGATTATTTAGTTTTGGATTACTCTTTCTAACCATATTACTTTTGTTTGTCCAGAGTATATACTTTTTAAAATATTCCAGCCTGGTCACAGCTGTGCTATAAATTACAGTCCCCATAATTGGGCCTATATATTAAAGAAGGTGGTAGCACAGTATTTAGCCAAAGATCCTGAAGGGAAAGGGGAATTTTCTGGGATCACATTTGGGGTTATAAGGTCCACAAGAAATTTTCCAGGGAGGTTTTCTCTTTGTTGCTCACTGAGAAGACCTAGGTTTAATTTTATTAAAGAAAGCACCCATTTCCTTACAGACACTGCAAATTATTTTCTCTGCTGAGAAATGTACAGCCACCATGGGTAAGCATACCTACATTAAAAATACAGGGAAAAAAATGTTCTATTCCATTAATAATCAAAGAAATGTAAAATAAGACAGTATTGATGTAAAATTTTTTTACCTCTCTCATTACAAATATTTATAATACCCAGTGTTGGCAAAGGGGAAATGTGTACTTTTATTCGCTGCAAATGTATAATATCACTGAGGCAGTTTAGCAATATACTCGTCTTCCTCTCTTAAGAATTATCCTAAGCATAACCAGGTACCTCAGAGGCAGAGTTAAAATCATGTTCACTTTAGTATTAATTATAATTTCAAAAACTTAGAAGCAATCTACATATCTAATGAACAAAAGGACAGGATGAGTTGGTTAGATAAATTATAGTTCTTTCATGCAATGAGATTCTTTGCAGCCGTTAAAAATAGCATTGGAGGAGCTAGCCAGTGGCATAGTGGTTAGGTTCACGCACACTGCTTCAGTGGCCCAGGGTTCACGGGTTAGGATCCCAGGTACAGACCTACACGCCGCTCATCAAGCCATGCTGTGGTGGCATCCCATATACGAAGTAGAGGAAAATTGGCATGGATGTTAGCTTAGAAACAATCTTCCTCAAGCAAAAAGAGGAAGATTGGCAACAGATGTTAGCTCAGGGCCGATCTGCCTCACCAAAAAAGAAAAAAAATAGCATTGGAGATAAATAGTTAATAGACATAGAAATTTTAGTGATTTATAAGTCAAGAGACTCATTACTATTTTGAGTTATGTGCCACTGATAATGTGGTACCAAGCAAGAGGAAATTCACTCATTAATTCAAATCATTCCAAAAAACATTTATTGAGCATTCCTGTGTATTAAGCACTGCATTAGACATTTAGGTTAAAAGAGAAAAATCCAGTTCCTGCCTTGAGAACTCACAGTCTAGTCATTGAGACAGACATTACAACACAGTATGTTACGCCTATAAAAACCTAAAAGAGAGACTTCCAAGAAAATATGATATCAGAGCTGAGTATTAAAGAATAAATAGAAATAAGCCAGATGAAAAAGTCGAAGAAGGCTATTCTATGATATGAAAAGTCTCCAGAATGGTTGGACATTTTAACCTTAGAAGACAACTGAGTCCAATTGTCACTCTTAAATAGTTAGATTTTTATTCTGGATAGAGCTATAGGCAGTAAAAAGGTTACTCTGTTAATATATATTGAAAAGCACATCCTACCACCCCCACTTTATCACACCCTCTTTACCACACATTATGTATGAGGAACCTAAGTGTGGGTAACTCTCATCCCATGACATTAAATAGTATTGTGATTGCTTAAAATGTCATTATAGTGTTTATTGTCCCTGCACAAAGGAGGAAATGGAACTGAATCTGCTTACACAATAGGCTACAGGAGGAAAATGAATAGATTATGATCCGTTCTTGGTTTTATTATGAATGAAAATTATGTTAGCATAACTGAGAACAGCAATGAGAAGTTGACTAGAGATGAAGCTAGAGGGATAAAGTGGACCACAGTAAACCAGGCTAAGGACTGGACTCTACCCTGAAGACAACCTGCGACCTTTAGGGGATTTCAAACTGTAAAGTGATAGCCTCTTAAGAAAACCATTAGCAGCTACCCAACCCCAATACATACTTGGGTGGAATCACCCACTTTATAGTATTGGTAGAATGCAGTGTTTATATTACTTTATAATAATTTGCATTTATAAAGGTGCAAAATTGGGATAATGAGATGATGAACATATTCGTTGAGGGAAGGTACTTAGCTTTAGGCCTTTTCCTCAAAATGATGATAAACTGAAGATAACGTAAAAGTGTCTTAGATTATCTCCCCATAGATATCACACTATCTTTAGTGAGGAGCTATAGGAGTGTATAATTTATTATTATTTTATAATTTGTTATTTTATAACTTGTTATTGTTATATATAAAATAATATTTTATAATTTGTATAATTTATTAATAGTTAATATTATTTAGCTGTTAAGCAAATACTTGCGTTGAAACATATTTGGAAGATTGACGTTACACAGTTTGAGGAAACTGGTGTGGTGCAAACCTGGGAAAATATATTGCCACTGGAAAACTGAATAACCACATGAAAAATGAAATTGGACCCTTATCTTACACCACTTACAAAAATTAACTCAAAATGGATTAAAAACTTAAACATAAGACCTGATACCATAAAACTCCTGGAAGAAAACATAGGGAAGAAGCTCTTTGACACTGGTCTTGGCAATGACTTTTTGGATATGATACCAAAAGCACAAGCAACAAAAGCAAAAATTAACAAGTAGGACTACATCAAACTAAAAAGCTTCTGTACAGCAAACAAACAATCAACAAAATGAAAAGGCAAGCCATGAAATGGGCGAAAATGTTTGTAAACCATATCTCAGATAAGGGGTTAATATCAGTGTATATAAAGAACTCATATTACTCAATAACAACAACAACAAAAAAAACCTGGTTAAAAATGAGCAGAAAAACGAAATAGACATTTTTCCAAAGTAGACATCCAGATGACCAACAGGTACATGAAAAAATGCTCAGTATCACTAGTCATCAGGAAAATGCAAATCAAAACCACAATGTGATATCACCTCACACCTTTTAGAATGGCTATTATCAAGAAGACAAGAGATAACAAGTGTTGGTGAGGGTGTAGAAGAAAGGGAACGCTTGTACGCTGTTGGTGGGAATGTAAGTTGGTTCAGCAACTGTTGAAAACAGTATGGAGGTTCCTCAAAAAATTAAAAATAGAACTACCATATGATCCAGCAATTCTACTTCTGGATATATATCCAAAGGAAATGAAAACAGGATATCAAAGAGATATCTGTACTCCTATGTTTATTGTAGCATTATTCACAATGGCCAAGATATGGAAACAACCTAGGTGTTCATCAACAGATGAATGCATAAAGATGTGGTATACATATACAATGGAATATTATTCAGCCAGGAGAAAGAAGGAAATCCTTCATTTGTGATAACAGGGATGGACCTTGAGGACATTATGCTAAGTGAGATAAGTCTGACAGAGAAAGACAAATATTGTATGATATCATTTGTATGTGGAATCTAAAAAAGCTGAACTTGTAAAAATAGAGAGTAGAATGGCAGTTACAGAGGCTGGGGGGGTGGGAGAATTAGGGAGATGTGTAAGGGTACAACTAGTAGATAAATAAGTCCTGGAGATCTAATGCACAGAATACTGATTATAGTCAAGAATACTGTATTATAAACTTCAAAATTGCTAAGAAACTAGATCTTAATTGTTCTCACCACAAAAAAGAAATGATAATGATGTGATGTGATAGAGGCGTTAGCTAATGCTACAGTGGTAATCATATTACCATATATAAATGTATCAAATCAACACATTGTACACCTTAAACTAACACACTGCTATGTGTTAATTATACCTCAACTTTTTTTAAAAAAAGCTTCCTGGAGAAGGGAATGCCTTGAGCCTTGAAGGACAAAGAAGATAGTGTGACTTAAGAAAAGGAGAAAAAGGTATTCAAACCAAGATAGCAAAGTGTGCAAAGACCTAAAGGGCCTGTGGGATATCAAAGGGGAGATGTCCAATGAATAGTAGCAGCTGGAGTTGGAGATAGAAACGTGGTATCACCCACAAAAATGAGAAAGATCATTAGGGAGAGCGTGTAAAGTTTGAAGAGGAAAGCAACTACAGACTATGGGGCTTGTGGTAGGCAGTAGAATGGCCTCCCAAAGATGTCCACATCCTAATCCCTGGGATGTGTGAGTATATTACCTCACATGGAAAAAGAACTTTGCAGATGATTAAGTTAAAGATCTTGAGATGAGAGATTATCCTGGATTATGTAGATGGGCCCAATGTAATCACAACGGTTCTTATAAGTGAAAAAAGAGGCAGAAAGGTTAGAGTCAGTGAGAGACTAGAAGATGCTACACTGATGGCTTTGAAGGTAGAGGAAGACGCCACAGGCCAAGGAGTTCAGGCAGCCTCTAGAAGCTGGGAAAGGTAATGAAAAAGATTCTCATCTGTAGTCTCCAGAAGGCATGAGCCCCTCTACCAATACCTTGATTTTAGCCCAGTGAAACCCACTTTGGACTTCTGACCTCTGAACTGTAAGATAATAAATTGGTGTTGTTTTAAACCACTAAATTAAAAAAAAACGGTATATTGGCACCTTTTTCATACATGCAGCTAGCCTCAACTATAGAAAATGACATCTTAAAACTGTAATTGCCTAATTCTGTGGGTCTTAACCTTGGGCATGCTTTAAAATCACCAGAACCTTTTATGAATCCCAATGCCCAGGCCAATTAAATCAGAATCTTGAGTAGGACCCAGGCATCAGTATTTTTTACAGCTTCCCAGGTAATTCCAGTGTGGGGCCAAGGTTTATAATCAATGAACCAATTTATTTTTATTTGATTTCATAGTACTCCTTTGATGACACACACATATATCTACATAATAAGTTTAATTTTAATTTAAAATAACTTGTATAAAGATTTTAGTATCACTCATTTAAATTATTGGAAACAATCTAGAGTGTCCCTAAATCTAGACTATATATTTCTATTCCAAAAGCAACAATCTTCTAAATCAAAAGGGAGAAGAATTGAGAATTCTCTCTAAAGACAAGAACAGACAGTTGCTAGATTTCATGTTAAATGCAACACAGAAATAGTCATCTTCAAAGTAGTTTATTTCTGAAGCAAAATGTGGTTAGTAAACATGAAATTACCATTTAGGAAAATGTACTCTAATTTCCAGGATCTAAATGAGATTACTAGAAGTTCTGTGATCAGCAACTATGGAAGAAATAGCTGGGGAAAATCATTTTATGTTGTACAGTAAAATGAGCAAGTCTTTATTCCTCTGCTAAATCCAATTTCTTTTCATGGGAGGTTGTTAGACAGTTTAACTTTGTGTCTAAGCTTCAGAAAAACAAAATGTGTTTGCTTATGTCATTTTAACCATTTGAGAAAAATCTAATACAGAAAGTAACACATAGCAGTACTGATCTATTTCCATGAGTCATAGTTGTAGAAGCTTAGAAGGCACAAAAAAAAGAAACCAACTGAATTGAGGTCCTGGGAAAATAAGGTAGACTAACCTAAGTGGAAACAAGTTTGGTAAGCCACCCCCAGACTATGATACCCATTTGTTTCAGCCTTTCTATTTTGTTCTTTACAGATGGATGAGAATTAAGAATAGAATACAATTCTCCTTTTTTTCAATTCTCTCTCAACCATTGTTAACCAAGGTGGCAGTGTACAAAGTGAGCAGAACAACTGAGCAAATAAATTTTGTTGCTCTTTTCTTTTAGGTTTCCAAATATTTGACAGCTAACAAATCAAAATGGATTCACTTTTTTTTAGTACTATTAAATTAATTCTGAATTGTAATAATTAAGACAAGCTAGGTAAATCTTACCTTATCAATGGGAAGAATGAAAGAAGACCAGAGCCACATCTTCTGAGTTTTCAATTGCAAATCTAGAGATTAGTATGACTGACTGTGTGTGAAGAGTAGATGGTGGCCAGGGGCAAGAATACAAGTAGAGACCAGTTAGAATAACACTCAAATAGCCTAAGCAAGATGGAGGCTGAAAGAGGAAAGAAAAGAATTCAAGATACATTTTGAAAATAGAACCAACAGGATTTGCTACTGTATTGGATGTGAGGGGGTGAAGATGAGGAAAAGGAGGCAATGAAAGATGGCTTCTAGATTTTTGACTTGAGCAATTGGTAGATATGCTGTTGAATGAGGTGGAGGTGATTACAGTTGGGCTGGTGGAAGAGCTGGCTGTGAAATTAAGGACTTGCTTCACTCACTTGTTACTGGCCTGGCTCCTGAATGTATTTTATTTTTTCCTCCAAGGTAGATGGTGAAGAGGAGACCCAAAGCCAAGCCTGGGGCTTTTTGAAATGTAAAGGGAGGTGAGGAGAAGAGAAGGAACAAGGAAAGGAGATTGAGAAAGGGGAGGCCAATGAGGTCGATGGAAAATAGGAGAGGGGAGTTACGGAAGCCAAGGGAGGAAAGCAATTCAAGAAGGAGGAAAATGATCAGGATGTGATTGTGCTTACTCATGACCCTGGTTAATATGATATCAGCTAATGGAAAATTATGAGACATATCTGCACTGGTGGCTGCACCTGTGAAAGAACATGCATTTGTGTCACAGCTACATTCATATGTTCAGTTCTCCCCACCCTTCTTTCCCCACAAAATTTCCGTTATCTGTCACAAAATCAATGATGGTACATTTGTTATTCCTCTTACTATATTTCTCTCTTCGACTTTAAGTAACATTGAAAGGTCTTACATAATTTAAAAAGTAATGCATGTTAATTGTAGAACATTTGTAAAATGTAGAAAAGTTCAAAAATGAAAAGAAAAAAAAAAACCGTAATTGCAATCCCCAGAGATACCATCTCTAACATTTGTTGTATGTCTGTGTTCCCACTAAATAAATGTGTATTACAACATTGAGATCATGCTAAACTTACTACTCGTAGCCTACTTTTTTTTTCACTTAGAAATGTATCATTAACATTTTCCATGTCACTAAGCAGTCTTTTAAATATGACCTTAATAACTGTATATTATTGGTATTATATAGAATACCAATCTTCCATCGTTTAAATTCAAGTTGTTTCCAATGTTTTGCTATTATAAACATCATAAAATTGTGTACTAGTTAAGAGCAGAGGGTTTGACACCTAACACATCAGGTTTAAATTCTACTTCCATGACTTACTGGCTGTGTGCTTTTGAGAAATTATTGAACAAATTATTGAAGTTTCAGTTTCCTCATTTATAAAATAACTATATGTAATAATAGTACTCATTGTAAGGAGTACAGATAAAGTACCCCCAAAGCAATTAATGCTTAATAAATATAAGCCTTATTACAATAATTAAAGCATATGTTGTCAAATGACTGTATTTTTAATTTTTTGAAAAACTTTATAAAAGCTTTTCTGGGGACTGGGCTAGTGGCATAGTGGTTAGGTTCTCACGCTCTGCTTCCGTGTCCCAGGGTTCACGGGTTTGGATCTCGGGTGCGGACCTACAGATTTCTCATCAAGCCATGCTGTCGCAGCATCCCACTTACAAAATGCAGGAAGATTGGCAACAGATGTTAGCTTAGGGCCAATCTTCCTCACCAAAAAGAAAGGTTTTCTGATCAATTTAACTGTTTACTGTTCTATTTATCAGCTAGTTTGGTTAGCATTTAGGACATCCAAATAATCTTTGATTCTGTCACAAATTCTATTAGTTTCTTGGATCAAAAGAGCCAACTTGTGACAATGGGTTCTTCTTTGCACACTCAGACCATTAGGAATCCATGAAGTGAAACGATTTAGTTGATTTTTTTCAGAATCAGAATCTCAGGTACAATTCTTTCAAATCACATAAACAGTACTATTCTGTTAAAATATATCAAAAAGAATCTAACACCAAACACAACAAACCGGTACAAACTCCTGCTCTGCCTGCTCAGCTCCCACTATTGCCTACTTCCTCTCCGCCACTTTTTATTAAGTAGTGAAAGGAGAGAAGGCTGAACAAAGTTCACGTGGCACCTAGGAAGAATAGAGTTACTGAATTCCGTCCTGCTCACTACCACACCCCCATCATCCTAGACCCTCCTCTAGCGCTCCCCGACTGCTCAGAGACTACAAACTCCACTAGGTTTCCAACCTTAACAGATTCTTTTGTTCCTGTGTCAATAAAAAATTATTCTGACTTCTTTTGTAGTGAACTGAGTTCTCACTTAGGTCTTGGTCACTTTTTTATCACTGAAAATTGTTCAGGGTTCCTACGTGTGAGTTACTTGAATCAAAAAGTTTTGGCCAGAAGGTATTTTGGACAAAAGCAGAAGCAACCAGACACCCTCCTCGCTCCACTTCCACCCCACAAAAAACCTCTGTTTTGTGGATTGTGGGTTGTCTCCTGTGATCTCTTTCTGCTGGGTTCCTAGTGTGCCATGGAAACTAGAGAAAGTACAGGTACTGTGTTTACACAGCCTTCATTTCTATTTACAAAATCTCTCTGTGAAGATTGCATGCAAAATTTTTTGGTTTCTGTTTTTTTCTTTTTTTCACCGCCACACCTGTCAATCCAACTCTAACCATTAGCCAATGAGCACTAAGGTCTGAAGCCAGTTTCTGATGGGGGAAGTAGGAGGGGTACCCATCAAACTGGTTTGACTGCCTGAAGATGACTGATTACCTCATTTTTAGCAAAAAATGGAACATATGAAATAATGTCAGTCTTTGGATTTCCTAATGCTGAAATTGAATTTCAGGGCAGCAAACAACTACTAATACACTTTTCACTTTTTAACCATTTTAGGATTGCCATGTAGACACAGCTTTAGAGAGCTGCATGTTCTTACCAGCATTATAGACTATTGTACCCTCTTGGATAGAAAGGGTTGTTATGTCCCCAAGCACCTAAGGGATTGCTGGGTCACTTTGACAATGAAGAACATGAGTCTCCTGGGTTAAATACAAGTTACTGAATCCAAGGGTCTGTGAATCCATTCAGTTTAAGTGCTGGCATTTAGCTTCTAGACTCAGTAAAAACCAAAAGAAAGAGTATACTTGAGTAAACATTCTGCCCGCAGTTCCCTTAAGAATTCATTTCAAATAATGAGGAAATCAGAGTTTAATTCTACTTGATGTCAGTCTCCTACATTCTTATTTACTTCCTCTAACTTTCTTCATCCGTAAAACAGGGCTAATAATACCTACCAAGTAGGATCATTCTAAGGATCAAGTGAGAAAAGGATTACCATTAGATATAGTAACCACTTTATAAAGGAAGTTTGTTTTTGTTTTTGTTTTTTTGGTGAGGAAGATTGGCCCCGAGCTAACATCCTTGCCCATCCTCCTCTATTTTGTATGTGGGATGCCTGCACAGCATGGCTTGATGAGCGGTATGTAGATTCGAACCTGCAAACCTGGGGCTGCTGCCAAAGTGGAGTGTGCAAACTTAACTACTACACCACTGGGCCGGCCCCAGTTTTAAGTATATCACCTTAACCACTTGGCACTACTACCTGTTAAAAAAAGGAAGTTTTAATATTTATAATGTAATGAAGCAATAATGCAGGAGGAAAAACAATTTTTCTTTAAGAATCACATAAACTTTATAACTTAGTTTTTCTTCTTAACCAATGGGTCATTGGTAATAAATGCCCTCACGCTTGGAAAGATATGAACAGTTCTTATATTCAAGGTCACTTTTAATTGCTCTTGCTTTTTGCATCCATAGAATGCTGCTTATGCTTCTTATCAACACTTACTTTTTTCTGCTTTGAGTTTTAATTACTTGTTTACTAATCTCTTTCCTCCACAAGACTGGACACTCCATGAGTCTTTTCCCCCTTACAACATCTGGCATGGTGCCTTGGATTTTTTCCATAAAAGTTTGTGTTGAAATGAAAGAAGTTGAATGTAGAACCTGTTGTAGAACTTCACTGTTTCCCCTTGACAGCCATATCCTAATCGGAGCCTATTTTTGTTCTCTGTCAATGGAAAAGGGACCAGAGGAGGGAGTATAGGTACCATCAGAATGAGATGGAGAGGACTGAGTTTTAGGAAAGAAGGAAGATGAAATTGTTGAATGCTGCAGATAGGTAGGGAGGGATGAGGGCTGATCAAAGCCCATTGGTTTTTCTGGTGGTTAAGGGTGACCTTCAATAGAACTCGAAGTTAAGTGATAAGGAAAAACCAGATTACTGTAGGCTTGAAAGCGAGTGGGTGGTGACAAATGACTGGAAGAGACTATAGACTCTATTTCTGGGAAGTGTGTTCTTCCTGGGTTGAGCTCCACTCCAGCATGGCACACCAGCGCCCTCCACAGTTCTGTGCTCCAGCCAAGCCAGCAATACCACAGCTTCCTCTTTACACACTGTGATTTCCCATCTGCAAGATTTTGTTCTTGGTCTTCCCGTAAGACCTGAGAGTCCAGGGTCAACTACTCTGAAACTCTGAGGTCTTTTCCCAATTGCTGCAGCTTAATGTGTTCTGTTTTGCCCTGAGGCCAGTAACATGTAAGCTGTAACTTTCTGATGGCGCTTAACACATTCAGCCTAGTATTAGAGTTAGGTAAATGTATGATTTCCTTTACTAGTCTATAAGGGATAAACAAACTTTAACAAATACTAAAACTACTTTTCATATTAAGATGCTACCTATTCAAATGGGTAGTAGTTGTGTAGAGCCAGACAAGGAATTTTAGGTCAGAAAAATTAAATTAAGAGATTTTAGAGTTTCAATTCAATCCAAAACACATGTATTGAATGCCCTCTATGTGCAAAGCACTGTGCCCTCAAGAAGTTTAAGATCTAATGCAGGGGTCAGCAAACATTTTCTATAAACAGTCAGAAAGTAAATATTTTAGACTTTGTGGACCATATAGTCTCTGTTGCAAATATTCAACTCTGTCACTGTAGCAGGAAGCAGCCCCCGACACTACTTAAACCAATGAGGGCAACTGTGTTCCAATAAAACTATATTTATGAACACTGAAATGTGAATTTCATATAATTTTCATGTCATGATATGTTACTCTTTTGATTTTTTTTTTAATGATCTACAAAGGTAAAAACTATTTTTCGCTTGTGGACCACACAAAAACAGGTGGCGAACCAGATTTGGCCCGTGGGCCATAGTTTTCCAACCTCTAATCCAAAGAATGGACAGATGGTTCACTCAAAAGCACTTTGAAATTCTATTCTTAACACCATAATAATCTACCACGTTGCTGCCATTTTGACAGGATTTGTGATTAATTTATCCTATAGAAGGTAGATTTTCATTCATTTATTCAAAAAATATTTACTCAGTGTCTACTTTATTCCAAGCATTGAGGGTACAGCTGTGAAGAGGTCAGAAAAGATGACTGTCCTTAGAAAAATCACCATTTTGCAATTCCCACTGTAAAATGATTCAAGAATTATCCAAGGAGGCTAAAATCAATGTGTGAATGATCGTTGAAGAACTAAATATTCACACGTTCTTGACATCAATATTAACTATCAAGGGGGAAAGGTATTTTTACAATGAAGCCATCTGTTAGACCCCATATTAACCAAGTGATCAAACTTAGCATCACCAACAGCAGCACAAACTAATAGTAGGTGTCTCCTGATTTGATGTAATGAGAAGTACAACATCACTTATGTTAGTATTCTTAACCAAAAATAGGTTGTAGAAGAATCTAGAAGACAAAGGGCCTGGACTCTTAAAAAATATCAATGTTAGGCTGGCCTGGTGGCATAGTGGTTAAGTTCACGTGCTCCGCTTTGGCGGCCTGGGGTTCGAGGGTTCAGATCCTGGGCGTGGCATAGACCTACACACTGCTCATCAAGCCAGGCTGTGGTGGCATCCCACATACAAAAAATAGAGGAAGATGGGCATAGATGTTAACTCAGGGCCAATCTTCCTCAATAACAACAACAAGTAATAAAACTTAAAAAAAAAGAAAATATCAATGTCATGAAAGACAGAAAAAAAAGGTAGGGTGACACTTTTGTAGATTAAAAGAGGCTTTAAAAGACTTAATCAGGGGCCGGCCTGGTGGCACAGTGGTTAAGTTCACGCATTCTGCTTCAATGGCCTGGGGTTCGCCAGTTCGGATCCTGAGCGCAGACCTACTCAGCACTCATCAAGCCAGGCTGAGACAGTGTCCCACAGAGAAGAGCTACAACTCTACATCTGTGATATACAACTATGTACTGGGGCTTTGGAGAGAACAAGAGAAAAAAAGAGGAAGATTGACAACAGATGTTAGTGCAGGCCAATCTTCCTCCAAAAAACAAACGAAAAAAAGAATGAAATAAAAAAATGACTTAATCAGATACAATGAATGATCCTTGATTGGATTCTAGATTGGGAAAAAAGAGACATAAGGGATAATTGGGGAAAATTGAATATAGGCTATATTAAATAATAGCATTATAGCAATAGTAAATGTCTTAGAGTAATAATGGTATTGTGGTTATGCAGGAATGTTTACTCATTCTTAGGAGATTCAGGCTGAAGTATTTGGGGGTGAAGTATGATATCTGCAACTTTCAAATGGTTCAGAAAAATATAGATGTACATATATAAAGAGAGAAGTATAGCAAATGCGATAAAATGTTAACAGTTGGAGACTAGGTGAAGGTATATGGGTGTTCATTGTACTATTCTTTTAACTTTTCTGTAGGTTTGAAATTTTTCAAAACAAAAAGTTGGGAAATTTTTTAAATAAAGAGAGCTAAAACAAGCAAACAAAATCCCTGTCCCATGAATTGTATGTTCCAGTGGGAAAGCCAGGCAATATACCACTAACAAATAAGTAATACAAAACCATTTACAGATTTTAAATCCATTGAAGAAAATAAACAGGGTGATATGACAGAGAGTAGCTGGGTGGATGGGAGGGCTTTTTTTTTAAAATTTTTTGTTTATTGCAGTAACATTGGTTTATAACATTGTATAAATTTCAGGTGTACATCATTATACTTCTATTTCTGCATAGATTACATCATGTTCACCACCCAAATACTAATTACAACCCATCACCACACACATGTGCTGAATTACCCCTTTCGCCCTCCTCCCTCCCCTCTTCCCCTCTGGTAACCACCAATCCAATCTCTGTCTCTATGTGTTTGTTTGTTGTTGTTATTATCTACTACTTAATGAGGGAGATCATACAGTATTTGACCTTCTGGGAGGGCTATTTTGGATACTGTGTTCAGAAAAACTTCTCTGCAGAGGTGTCATTTCAGCTGAGACCCTCAAGATGATCCAGCAGTGTCAAATGCAGTGGAAAAAGTATTCCAGGATTCTAGGTTAAGGAAATAGCAATTGCAAAGGCAAATGTGTCATGAAATAAATTGGAGAGGTGCAGGCAGGAGCCAGATTACACAAAGCTATAGACCATTGTTAAGAGTTTGGATTTTACTTAAAATCCAATGAGAGATATTTGTACAACTTTATGACTTGTACACTTTATGATTTTTTTTTTTTTTTGGTGAGGAAGATTGGCCCTGAGGTAACATCTGCTGCCAATCTTCCTCTTTTTGCTGAGGAAGACTGGCCCTGAGCTAACATCTGCACCTATCTTCCTCTATTTTGTATGTTGGACACCGCCACAGCATGGCTTGATGAGCGGTGCATCGGTCCACACCCGGGATTCCAACCTGCAAACCCCGGGCCACCAAAGTGGAGTACATGAACTTAACTGCTATTCCACCAGGCCAGCCCCTGAGTTGTACATATTAAAAACCAGACCAGCCAGGTGGCGTAGCGGTTAAGTTTGTGCGTTCCGCTTTGGTGGCCCAGGGTTGGCCAGTTTGGATCCTGGTTGCAGACCTACTCACCGCTCATCAAGCCATGCTGCGGCCGCATCCCACACAGAAGAGCTACAACTCTACAACTATGATACATAGCTATGTACTGGGACTTTGGGGAGAAAAAAGAAAAGAAAAAAAAAGTGGATTTTATGGTATGTAGTATATCGAAATAAAAATAATTTTTTAAATTAAAAATAAATTCAAGAAGAATCCATAAAAGGTTTTAAGCAGGAACATGACATGACCTAATTTAGCTTTAAAAAGTTCACTCTGGCTGACTGCAGCTTCGTTGTCACATATCCTTACTGCCTTGTATTAAGGTTCCAAATGTGTCTGATCTCCCCAGTAAACTGTAAGTCATGGAACTGGTGTCCAATTTATCTTTATATTCTTCAGTGTCAAGCCCAGTGCCTTACTCATGTTTTATGTTCAGAAAACATTTGCTAAACAAAAGAATTAACAAAGAGAAAACCACATCTCAATGCTAACTATATGCTCTGTATATTTTACACAATTTACATTTTTGGAATCAAGAAATCAGTGTCCAAATACATATTCAAAAAGGTTTATACTCAATTTCAAATGTTATTGATATACAATACCCCAAGATAGTTTCATTCAGCCATGAGATTGTTTATGCGTGACTTTAATTTTATTTTTGTATACTTTGTCATATTTTTCAAGTTTCCTACACATAGACTTATAATACTTTTATAATCAGAAAAACAAGTGGTTCTTTTAAGCCCTTGAAATGCTCACCTCTTCTAGACTATAAGTAAAAATTTTAAAAAACTTAAGATCATTAATTTAAAAAACTGAGTACACATAATCCGAGAATGATTCCTGCCTGAATTTCAGTCTCTGCAGCGCTCTTCCTCACCCAGCTGAGGCTACTCATTCGTTTATTCATCAATAAAACACTGTCAGGCCACGGCTGATAGTTACACAATTCCAGGGGGGACCCATTCACATAGAATACGGTGTGAAGTGCACCCTGTGGAGTTGTGTAACACTTAGGCACGAAGCAGTTACTGGTCCGGCCACTTTGTAAGCCCTGGAGGTAAAAGAGTGAACAGAGCAGTTCTCACACTGTTTTATAATTACGTGTTTAATTATCTATCTCCCCCAGTGTAATCTAAGCTCCGTGAGGCCAGGAACCAAATAGACTTGGTAAATCAGATTTCTGAATGTGTTTACCAAGTAGAGAAGGGTAAAGTCAAGAAAGGGGATTCCATTCAGAAAAAAACAGTAAGTGGGAAAGCAAGAGAGGATTGTGTTTGACAAATACTGTCTGGCTAGGAAAGAGAACAAGAGTAGGGGAATGGAGAGAGACCCATGTTGGAGGGATTTGTGCATAATAAAGAATTTAGACTTACTCCTAAAGGCCACGGGAACCAATGAAGAGATTTAAGCAGGGAATGGCTTGATCAGATTTGTGCATTCCCAAACCAGACACTGGATTAGAAGTAGAATCTGACTGAAGACAGGGAACCTTGTTTAGAAGCTACAGCCTAAAACCAGGGTTCATAACCTGGGTCTATAGTAGATTGAATTCAGATACGGAAAAAAAATTTTTACTTTTACTAATCTCTAATTGAAATTTAGGAATTCTTCCAGTTATGAATGTAGGCAATAAACCAAAGTATTATTAACAATATCTGTGACTTTACAACCAATAGAAATCAGATATTTTCATAATACATCCCAGTTACTCAAACATGGTTTATCCTCATTGCTACTGTCAAATTATAGTAGTTATTACACTCACTGCTGGACCTTATTATTAATGGATTAATAAAGAAATACATATATTGCACTTGTATTTTAAATATTCTGATAAATGCACTGTAACATAATAGTTTCCTACTTTATACATTTAAAAACAATGCTCCAAGAAGGGTTCATTGGCTTTACCAGATGGACAAAGTGGGCTGTGGCACAAAAAAAAGGCTTAAAATCTCTGGTTAGGCTCTAGTTCTACTAAATACCTGTGACTCCTCTAAAGCACCAGGCTCCCCTCTCTGATCTCCACCCATTTGCGCAATCTCTTCTGCTTTAAATGCCGGTTCTTTTCTCCACCCTCAGACCAACTCCTCCAGACCTCACCTCAGGATTTGCTGCGTCCACTCCACCTTCCTCACTCAGGCTTCCTTTCTATCTACTCTCATGACAACCTGTTTTCACCCCCAACATAGTACTTACCACAAGGACCTGGCACCCCACAGTTTAACATTTGAGGTTTTAAACATCACAAGTGGCCCTGAAACTCCAGGACATGTAGTAATTTGTCAGTCTGCTGAGGCATGAAATAGGATTGCTAGTGCTGAAATGGAGTCACTGAGCCAGTCAGGAGCCCACCGCCCAGGGTTCACATTGCTACATGATGTTATTTAAGGCACACAACAGAGCTATAAATGAAGTCATATTATCCCCATTTTACAGATGAAGAGTTTGATGAAATCACAAATTAGAGTAGAATGAGAGGATCTGGAGATTTTCAAAGGTCTGCAGTCACATCTCTTAAGACTACTGTATTGTTTCCGACTCAACCATAAGGAAGTGAGCTCCCTGAAGGCAAGGACTATGTCTTTAATCTTGGCTCCCCCAGGGCACATACTAGGCCTGACACTTAGTAGGTGTTCAATAAATGGTCTCCTGATTAATGAGAGGAGGAATCCTAAGAATTCTGCCCTCCCTCACCGAAAGGGAATTTCCTGGAGATCATGGCCTCCATCTTGATCCCGCTGAATTCCTAGCTCCTAGAATAGTGCCTGGCTCATAAAAAGTTAAAGTATTTATTAATTGACTGCTTGTCTAACTACTTAAATTTGTGTTTGATACCTGACACACATTTTCTTTTATTGAGGGTTTTCTATAAAGGTCTTTGAACAGCAAAATAATGTACAGAAGTATAAATAAGACCAATTTTATAGATGATAATTCTTTTCAGCTTTCAACTTTTATATTGTTTGGAATAACTTGAACATGAGTCTCCTTGATCATTATAGGAAGTTTTTACTTATAAAAAAATGGGAAATTGGGGCTGGTCCAGTGGCCTAGTGGTTAAGTTTGGTGCACTCAGTTTTGGCGGCCCAGGTTTGGTTTCTGGGTGCAGACCTACACCACTCGTCAGCGGCCATGCTGTGGCAGCAACCCACATACAAAATAGAGGAAGATTGGCAACAGATGTTAGCTCAGAGCAAATCTTCCTTGGCAAAAAAAAAAAGAGTATATTTTGTTTTGGCTATTGATCATCAGTATACATACAACTGACACACACAGGTAAGTGTACTTTTATATAATTATATTTTTCCTTAGGTTCAAATAAAGTAAAAAAAATAATATTTAATTTCTTAGTTTTTTCAAACTAACACTTTATCTTACAGAATGAAAAAAATTGAGGGGCCGGCCCGATGGTGTAGCAATTAAGTTCACGTGCTCTGCTTCAGTGAACTGGGGTTTGCAGGTTCTGATCCCAGGCATGGACTGATGCACATCTTATCAAGCCATGCTGTGGCAGTGTTCCATATAAAGTAGAGGAAGATGGGCACAGATGTTAGCCCAGGGCCAATCCTCCTCAGCAAAAAGAGGATTGGCAACAGACGTTAGCTCAGTGCTAATCTTCCTCACCAAAAAAAAAAAAAAAAAAAAAATTGAAGCAAAAATAAATATAATCAGGGAAAAGTCTTGATGAAAACTTTTATTAAACTGTAACATTTACTTAGGCGTAAGTTTTGTTTTTGAGAGGGATTAAATTTTATGGTACTATTGGTTCAAAGAAAGAAGGGTACATCATTTTCCACGTCTAGAATGTGTTAAGTATAAAAAGTGTCCTATCTCAAAATGCTTCCCTTCCTGACAGATCCAGAAATAGATAAATAAAATACTAACACGAAATGTATAAATTTCTACTTAACAGCCTCTTGCCCTTTTCCCTCATTAGCTTCAGTTGAATTGAGCTTGCTCAGACAGTCACTAATAACTATGTGCCCCATGTATATTTAGAAGCCACCTTGCAGTGGCATTTGTCTTTGCCTCTAATTGTAGAGTTTAAATAAGTATTTCAGTTACTGTTTCTTACATATCACAAAAGCCTCAGCTTTGTAAAATTAGTCACTTTCATGTTTTTTTTGTGTGTGAGGAAGATTAGCCCTGAGCTAACATCCAATGCCAATCCTCCTTTTCTTTTTTCTTTTTTGCTGAGGAAGATAAGCCCTGGGCTAACATCCATGCCCGTCTTCCTCTACTTTATATGGGATGCTGCCACTGCATGGTTCAACAAGTGGCGTGTCGGTGTGCGCCCGGGATCCAAACCTAGGAACCCTGGGCCACTGAAGTAGAGCGTGCACACTTAACCACTACACCACTGGGCATTTTTAAAATAATGAATTCTCGTGTGGTAAGGGATGACAAAAGCATTTGGTACTATTTCTTTATGTGTTATGCAATAAAAGTGAATTTACTAATGATTTTTTAAACAATTTACATAAATATATGAATGAAATGTAATAAAGGAAAAACAGTTTCAGTTCTTCTTTGTGAAATTTGGGGATACATTGACAAATGGGAACATTTTATTGAATCCTAACACATCCTGAGCCTACATATGAGTGGTGTGATATAATGGGACCAAAATCATCTTCCTATCAGTGTTCTACCACACCTAAAAAGTCAACAATGAGATTAGTCATTAAAGGTTTTCTTAGCACACAAACATTTTAACTGTGTTAAGTCACTCTGTTAATTTTATCTATGAATTCGTTACTACTAATGTCATCTAGAGGAAACCATGGCCCTGATGAAATGGCATACATAACAGCTAAGTTTTTATGAAGAAAACCTTTCCTAGAGAAAAAGGCCCACCTCTTGATATGCCAAAATAGGGACCCAGCATAGCCAGGAATGAATGCTTCACCATCTTTCTCTACGGCTAGTTCTGATCCCAAGGAATCGTGACTTTGACTTGGGAAAGAAGTAAAGAAATTTAGTAAACATTGTCAGTCAAACCTCACACATATGTCTTGCTAAGTGATAATTCTAAAAGACAAATCCCAAAAGCTCCCACGCTTAGCACAAAAGAGGCAAAGATTTAGTTCAGATCTAAAATATACTATAATCTTATATCTGAATGATATTAAGTAAATAAGAAAATATTTTCCAAATCTCTGAGCTAGGATGGCAGATCAAACAGAGGCATTCATTTCGCTTTCCTTCCCAAATACCACCAAAACTAAAGAAGTACAGGGGAAAAAGACAGCAGCATCAAAATTTTGGAAATTGAAAAAAAAATAGACCAATGTTAACTGACTTAGATCCAAGAAACCTGAATCCCAAGACATTAGTAGGAAAACTGAAAACCAACTCAATTTATTCTACTAAATCTTCAAAAGACATGGGAAATGGCAGCAACAGGAACTTCCAGAACTTGCAGTTAGGAAGACCAGGGTAAAAACATTTTGACCTCCCTCTTCAACTGCGAGCAATTGCTCTGCCTCAAGCCTGGTGATAGATCAGACATTTATTCTCTGAAGAAAGTAAAACTTAAGGTCTCCAGACTGTGAACGTGCCTGGCGCAGTTGAGGGGATAGGTGTTGTACCCCAATAGGCAGACTTATCAACTTTATGCATATTGAATGCTTACTGCAGAGACCCCCCCAGCCCTCTTCCCTCACTTAGTGCCCAGAATGCTAGCAAGCAGGCACTTATCCACCTGGCAGGAGATTGGATGTCTCTTACCTGGTGAGTCTAGCCCAAGAGTTAAACTTGCCCACCCAAGTCATCCTACGGTGAAGTGTAGTCACTAAGCCCCATGTTTAGCACATCAAATGAGTTTTATAGTCCCTCATGCTTAATCATGGGGGTAAGTCCCCACGCTTAATTGTAGGGTTACATACCAGTCACTCAGGGAAACTTTTAATGTGAAAGATACAGATAAATACAAACAGAAGAAAAGCAATCTGGAGGAGTTAAAGACTATTCAGGGAGAAGAAAACTTTAAAAAGAAAAAAATGTCTTTAATATCTTTAGAGTTATTTAAAAAAACATACAGCATCCATGAAACAAGAACAGGATGCCATGGAACAGGAATTCTCGGAGAACAAAAAAGAGTCCTTGGGAATTAAAAACTTGATAGAAGAAATAAAAAACTTTAAAAGATGGGTTAGAAGATAAAGTTGAAGAAAATATCCCTGAAAGTAGAACAGAAAAAACAGAGATAGGAAATAGGAGGAAAAAGATAAGAAAATTGAAGGAACAGAAAAAGTAGAACAAAGAAAATCATCAAAATAATTCAAGAAAAATTACCAGAATTTAAGGACTTGGGTTTCCAGATTAAAAGAACTCACCAAGTGCCAAAGAAAACATGAAGATAGATTCATAACAAGTCACCCATTGTGAAATTTCAGAACACCTGGACGAGGAAATGATTCCACTAGCTTTCAGGAAAAAAAAGTAAACAGGGTGGTTACACACAAAGGATAAAGAAACACAACAGCTTTGGACTTCTCCCCAGCAGTGCTGGAAGCGAAAAGATAGGCTTTTAGTAAGCAAGAGAAATACAGTAAAAATTCTGAACAAAATGATCTCTAATCTAGAATCCTATCCTCAGAAATTATCAATTGAGAATGAGGATTGAACAAAAATATTTTCAGACATTGAAGGTCTCAATTTATTTCCCATGTATCTTTTCTTAAGAAACTATTGGAGAATTTGCTTCACCGATATGGGAGAACAAACCAAAAAAGAGGAAGACATGTAATGCAAGGAGTAAGAGTTCCAAAACAGGGGAGAGGGAATCCCAGATGATAGCTGCACTCCTCACAGGGAATAACCAGTCCAGGAGGGGCAGTATGACTCAAGAATCAGACATGGTCAGCACTGTCATCACCAAGATCCTCTGCCATTATATCCTCTTTTTTTGTGTGTGTGAGGAAGAGCAGCCCTGAGCTAACATCCATGCCAATCCTCCTCTTTTTTTTTTGCTGAGGAAGACTGGTGCTGAGCTAATATCTATGTGATCTTCCTCCACTTTATGTGGCATGCCACCACAGCATGGCCTGACAAGTGGGGCGTCAGCGCGCATCCAGATCCGAACCCTGGCTGCCAGCAGCGGAGCACACGCGCTTAACCACTATGCCACCAGGCCGGTCCCCATTATATCCTCTTTTAGCCTGAGGATAGAGTACCTGAGTGAGCCTGCCCAGGTTCTTATCTGTATTTGGCTTGTGTTGACCGTGTATTGATGGAGTTCTGCTCTCTTCTTCATCTGAGGACAGTCATTTCACCCCAATCCCCAAAAAGATTCTGGCTTCACCTACTCCTAAGACCTAGAGGTAGGCCATAGGAGTTAAAAGTAGAAACTTGTAACTACAGAGCAGCCATCTCTGACCAAACTTCAGCTGTGTGACCACTATCTGGTCCACACTACATCCATGTCAGATGGGTGGATTCTAATAAGCTCTCTGTTTCCTAGGAGTTACTACCAATAGAGGACATCTCTTGTAAACTCTCAGAGGAGCTAAAGCCAGACTATGACCCAGAGACTCGGTTCAGCATACTTTTTCCTGATAGCCTTCAACAAGAGATGACAATGACGCCTTTTCCTTTACAACTAGGTTTGTGATTGCTACTCTAGTTTTCAAAACTAAATAATATATTCTTTTTTTTTAAAGATTTTATTTATTTATTTATCTTCCCCCAAAGCCCCACTAGATAGTTGTATGTCATAGCTGCACATCCTTTCAGTTGCTGTACGTGGGACACAGCCTCAGCATGGCCGGAGAAGCGGTGCGTCGGTGCGCACCCTGGATCCCAACCAGGGCCGCCAGCAGCGGAGCGCGCGCACTTAACTGCTAAGCCATGGGGCCGGCCCCTAAATAATATATACTTTAGGGATGTATACACAGATGATGGGGCTTTGGGGAAAGCAAATGAATGGTGAACACGAAATCGAAATAATAGTTGTCTCTGTGGAAAAAGAGGGAGATGCAATGGGGAGGGACACACAGAGCACTGGTGCTAGTAATGCTATCTCTTCTTGCTGGTGGTGGGTACACGGATTTATTGCAATTATTTAAAGCTATGCATGTGTGGTTTATACACTGTTCTATATAGATGAAGTAGGCATTTTACTAAAATTATTTAACTGCATTTTATTAAAAGATGCTTCTGGGGCCAGCCCTGTGGTGTAGTGGTTAAGTTGGCACCCTCCGCTTCAGCAGCCCCGGGTTCGCAGGTTTGGATCCCCGGTGCAGATGACGCACCACTTGTTAAGCCATGCTGTGGTGGGCGTCCCATATAAAGAAGAGGAAGATGGGCATGGATGTTAGCCCAGGGCTAATCTTCCTCAGCAAAACGAGGAGGATTGGCAACGGATGTTAGCTCAGAGCTAATCTTCCTCACATACACACAAAAAAAGATGCTTCTTTTTTACTACCAACTTTGATTTCAGATCTTAATCAAATTCAAAGTGTTTATAAAACTTCATCTCTCTTGGTGCAACTATTTGTTTCAAATAAAAACATTTAGACAAAACAAACAAAACACCTCATCTCTCCTATACTCATGGAACATTCCATTCAGAAGGAAATCAGGGGCCGCCCCGTCGCTTAGCAGTTAAGTGCTCGCGTTAGGCTACTGGCAGCCTGGGTTCAGATCCCTGGCCTGCACCGACACACCACTTGTCTGGCTATGCTGAGGCGGCGTCCCACATACAGCAACTAGGATGTGCAACTATGACATACAACTATCTACTGGGGCTTTGGGGAGAAAAAGGGCAAAAAAAGGAGAAGGATTGGCAATAGACGTTAGCTTAGGGCAGGTCTTCCTTAGCAAAAAGAGGAGGATTGGCATGGATGTTAGCTCAGGGCTGATCTACCTCAAAAAAAAAAAAAAGGAAATCAAATGATATATTATTCCTGCTCTATGGAAAACAGAAAGCAATTTCAGGGGGCCACCCCGGGGCTTAGCGGTTAAGTGCCCACGCTCAGCTACTGGTGGCCCAGGTTTGGATCCGTGGGGGCACCGACGCACCACTTGTCCGCCCATGCTGAGGCAGCATCCCACATACAGCAACAAGAAGGATGTGCAACTATGACATATAACTATCTACTGGGGCTTTGGGGAGAAAAAGGGAAAGAAAAAAAGGAAGAGGATTGGCAATAGATGTTAGCTCAGGGCCGGTCTTCCTCAGCAAAAAAAGAGGAGGATTGGCATGGATGTTAGCTCGGGGCCGGTCTTCCTCACAAAAAAAAACAAAAGAAAAAGAAAGCAATTTCCTCCCAAAGAAGCATAACGGAACATGCTTTTGTACTGTGTAAGTTTTCTGTTCCCCTGACTGGCAATTTACTTGGTTATATTACAAATATAAAAATTAGGAATGTTTGCTCAATATTTATGATAATTCTATAAGCTATTCAAATAAATATCAAATATATTAATAATATTATTTAATTAGGTAACATTAAAAGTATATTAAAAATCAGAAGATCTAATGTTGCCACTAATTTAACAATCTCAGGTACTATTTACCCTTCTTAAAACACTGAAGTATATATGCAGATTTACTTATTAAATCAACTGTGGCAATCTTAAGAGAATCTACTTACCTTTGGTTTCGAGATTAGCTGATGAAATACAGTGATATTTTGATGTCCCTGTTTTGGATTTTGGTTTGCTTTATTTTTAATCCCTGAATCATTGCTGAGGTCAGGTAAAGGAATTTTACAAAGGTTCACAAAGCACACAAATATTTTTCTAGCTTGACTAAATATAAACTATAGTTAAGAAAATTTCAATTTTCCTCTAGACACATTGCCTCAGGCAAATATCTACTTTTACCTACGCCTAGGGGTTGTCTGATTCATCATTCATTAAAACTGCAATTCACTTTATATCTGAAAAATGCTAGTTATATCTACTTTTTCTAATATGTACTACAATTGCAAAGCAATTGTTAATCTAAAAATAAAAATAAGTCATTTGCTCTAGTTATCAATAGTCTAAGTACTTTCCATATAAAAGTCTTTACTATAAATAGTAAGGTCTTCCTGATTAACAAATTAATTAAACGAAATTTTATTGAGTACCTACTATGAGTGAAGCACTCTACTAGGTGCTTTTGATACACCAGGGTATAAAACAGACAAAAATTCCTGATCTCATAGAGCTTATATTCTAATGGGGGACAGATGATAAAAAATATAGGTACATTATATAGCATATAACAAGGTAAGAAGAAATGTGGAGGAAAATATAGTAAGCAAGAAATGTGTATGTCATGGCAGTTGCAATTTTAAATAGGGTGGTTAAGGATGGCCTCACTGAGAAAGTGGTATTTGAGCAAAGAGTTAGAGGATAAGGATGTGAGACCTGAGGATATCTGGGAGAAGAGCATTTTAGGCAGAAGGAACAGCAAGTACAAAGGCCCTGAGATGGGAGCATGCCTTGTGTGTTTGTGAAAAAACAAGAAGACCAGTATGTCTAGAGTGGAGTGAGGGAAGATTGTTGTAGATGAGATCAGAAAATTCAGAGGCCAGATCATGGATGGCTTTTAGGCCATTGTGAAGAGTGCAATGGAAAGCCATCAGAGGGTCTTGAGCAGAGGATGGACAGAGTTGGCATATAGTATTTTTAAAGAGTCACTCTGGCTGCTGGATTGAGAATAGGCTGAAGGCAGGACAAAAGCCAAAGTACAAAGGCCAGTTAGAAGAATCCAGGCAAGAGATAATGAAAGCTTTGACCAGGGTAGCAGCAGCAGAAGTGGTAAGAAGTGGTCAGATTCTAAGTATATTTTGGAGATAGAGCTGATAGGTTTTAGATGTGGAATATGAAAAAAAAGAGAGGAGTTGAGGATAATTCTAAAGTGAGCTATTGGAAGAATTCAGTTGCCATTGCTTACCTGGGGGAAGGCCACATTCTATCATGAATATGAGCCTCTGGGTTTATAATGTTGTGAATTTATTTCTAAATAATGTTTCATCACTTATCAAAGTATTTTATGGTAAGGGATAATTATTTATAACTAAAAAGCAACTTGAATCAGAGTGTGATTTTTTTTTATTCCTGAGGATCTGATAAATGAAAAAACATTCACAATTGTTTTCTAAAAAAGCACTTCTTATATAATTGTTAAGTGTAACTTGCAATCTTTGCTCTAGTTGAGCTGCCTAAGTCCTTGTTGTCTTATTGTGGGTGTTAAAGTACTGGTGACACATGCTGGTATTGTCTATATAGCATTTTAATTGTAGGAATTATCTCTTAGCCTATCCATCTTCTGATTTTTAATTATCTTTAGAGAGAATTATACATGGAATTTCCACAATGATTACCCACTGTCCTACACTGGTAACGCTTAAATCCGTTCATTATGATGTAAATAGGATGAAACTATATTCTCCACTCTACTTCAGAGGATATATTTCACTGTAGTGTCCCTTTCCATTTCTACAGATAATCCAAATCTAAAAATATATGCTCTTCTCTACCTTTTTGTTTCTTGAAAACAAAAATTCCTTGTTTTCAGAGATTTACTCTTATTTTGACAATGGTTACTGTGCCTGCATTTTATTCTGATATTCTTTAGTGGAAATGTATTGTTTCTATAAAATGAGTTTTGTTTTGTTTTTAAGATTCTGGAATTCTGTTTTTACTGCCATCATAAATACTGGTCTTTTTATATTCTTTTTAACCTTAAAATTAATATGGAATCACATGTTAGACTTGGTTGGAAGCTTGGAAGCAATCCGATTCAACTTAATGTCTAATTAAGCAGGTACCCAGGCCATTTATTTTAACCATTTCCAGTATCAGGGAGCCCACTACACCAGATAGCAGTCCATTGCAGTTTCGAAGAGTTCTAATTGCTAGAAGGTTCTTTCTCAAAACTAATTAAAGTTGGTCTTCCTATGGCTTCTATCCATGTATCCCTGGAGCTACAACAAGCACAAATGCCTTTGATTTAGACATCCAGAGTTATATACTCAGGTCAGCCAGTAACTAGCCATGTGACACTAGGTCAGAGTCATAACCACTCTGAGCCTCACTTTTCTGATCTATAAGATGAGGGAGTTAGACCACTGAATACCTCTTCTAGCTCTTAAATTCCAGGTTTCTAGTAGCTCTTCCATAGGATCTTATGATACCTGAGAGTAGCTATCAAATTCCTCCCTAAATTTACTTTCTTTCCACCCTAATGTCCTAAGTTGTCTCGACGATTCCTTGTGTGACACGGTTTCTAGCTCCTTCACAATCCTAATCTCCCTTCCCTGGGTACACTCCAGATTGTCAACATGCTTAAAGATAGCACCCAGAACTGAAGGAAATAAATTCTCTAGATGTGGTCTGGGCACTGAGTTCCATGTTACTAGTATTCCATTGTCCTTGTATTACTTATCTATTCCTGCATAATGAATTACTCCAAAATTTAACAGTTTAAAACAGCAACAAACATTTATTAACTCACAATTCTGTGGGTCAAGAGTTCTGAAAGGGCTTAGCTGAGTGATTCTGGCTCAGAGTCTCTCATGAAGTTGCAGTAAAGTCATTGACCAGGGCTGTAGTCATCTCAAGACTCAATGGGGGCTGAAGGATCTCTTTAAATTGACTCATGTGGTTGTAGGCAGGCTTAACTTTCTCACGGGATATTGAATTGAGGGCCTCAAATCCTCAACACACCATGTGGGCCTCTCAAAGGACTGCTCGATTTGTGACAGCTTGCTCACTCTAGGGCAAGTGATCCTAGGGAGGGAGGGAGAGAGACAGAATGGCCACAGTTGCTTTACAATATAATCTCAAAAGAATACTGCCATATTCTATTTGTTAGAATTGAGTCACTGGGTCCAGCCCATAGGATTACACATAGTCATTGAACATCAGGAGGCAGGAGGCTTGGGGACTATCTTAGGGGCTGTCTACTTTAGGTGTGAACACCAACTTTCTATAAATGCAGCCTAAGATTGCATGATGATTTTGTGCCAATGGTTCACATCAAGCTTCTGGACAATTAAAACACAAAAACTTTCTGTTTGTTTCACAAAGCCATTGATTTTGCACTTGATCCTTTGAACCTAGGGGCAGGAATGATCTCTGATATTTTATTTCATTTGCCTCTAATACATTTTTAAAAAAATTACCTCCTATATCTTATAAGTTAAACTTCTATTGAGAGAATAGGGAGTCTGCTAAAACATATTGTTTCAGATGTTGGCCAATTTACTTTCAGTAACTCCTGCGATATCTCCTGAGGTTTAGGGGGTTTAAAGTAGTATCATGGGGCCAGCCCCGTGGCTTAGCGGTTAAGTGCGTGCACTCCGCTCCTGGCCACCCGGGTTCGAATTTGGGCACGCACTGACGCACCACTTCTCCGGCCATGCTGAGGCCGCGTCCCACGTACAGCAACTAGAAGGCTGTGCAGCTATGACATACAACTATCTACTGGGGCTTTGGGGGAAAAAAGAAAAGGAGGAGGATTGGCAATAGATGTTAGCTCAGGGACAGTCTTCCTCAGCAAAAAGAGGAGGATTAGCATGGATGTTAGTTCAGGGCTGATCTTCCTCACACACACACACAAAAAGTAGTATCATGAGTAAATGCATTATCTTGTTAAGCCTTAGAGGTCTGTTACAAAACTTGATAAACATTCTTTATTAAATTAATTGACTATAACTATAAATAAATGATTATATCCGTGTTGGTCTCTAAGGGCCCTTTCAATCTGAGTACTCAAGACTTGCAGGAACTGAATAGTAGTTAATATCTATCCTACTTTCTATTTCTCTGAGTTACTTGAAGTCATTGTTATCTGTGATTAAAAAATTTTATTTTTTTGACTCGGTTAAAATAAAATTAATATTAGATATAGTCTCCACTTGGAGATTTATCCTCTACTTGTTTGCTTTCTTTTTTTTTTTTTTGTGAGGAAGATCAGCCCTGAGCTAACATCCATGCCAATCCTCCTCTTTTTGCTGAGGAAGACTGGCCCTGGGCTAACATCTGTGCCTATCTTCCTCCACTTTATAAGGGACGCCGCCACAGCATGGCCTGACAAGCGGTGCGACGGTGCAGCCCGGGATCCAAACCCCGGGCCGCCAGCAGCGGAGCACAGGCACTTAACCGCTATGCCACAGGGTCAGCCCCATACTTGTTTGCTTTCTAATTAAAAAGTTTTAGTGTGCAAAGAGAATATACAAATTAAAAATGACACAATCATTAATTTTTAGACTAAAGAGATGCAGTACAATTCATTACATTTTTTAAATCAACAATATAAAAAATGTATTTAGGGTTATAAATCCTGTCAATTTCAGTTTCTAAGTAATTCTTTTTCCTTTTATGGAGAAAAGAGAACCTAAAAAATAAATACGAATAAAATGGCATCTTTAAATGTTGTAGTTGTGTTGTAATGGTTTTGCAAAATATGAAATAAATATCTTTTGAATGGATCTTTTTAGTAGCATAGTACAGTTGTGTACTGTAAGTTAAGGAGGTGCATTTCATGTTAGGAATCACTAATCTGATTCAGAAGTACAATGAAAATAAAAATCATATAGGTTTTTGATAAGTGGGAGAAAAAGAGGTTTCAAAGGTGTTTTTCTCTTTCAATAAGAAGAACCATTTTTTTATGAGTCAGAAGACTGGGGCTCTGGACATGGCACTACGTGTATGGTATGATCTTAGACCAGTCATCGATTCTTCTATATCTTGATTACTGGTCTGTAGAAGGAAATGGTTGGACCAAGCTTTCTTTCAGATTTCAGAATTTCTGATTCTATGAATTTCCTACTGTTCCCTCTCTCTTCCTTGATAATTTCAATCTAAAGTTATAAGGAATTGTAGAGAAGACAAGCATAGGCAAAACTAAATGAGCATCTGGGTCCTGGTCCATTGCTATACTTGGGAAGCTTCACTCCTCTTTTTTTTTTTGTTTTGAAGACTTTGTTTTTTTAGAGAAGTTTTAGGTTTACAGTAAAATTGAGAGGAAGGTATAGAGATTTCCCACATACCCCGTGCACTCACACATGCATAGCTTCCTCCATTATAAACATTACTCACCAGAATGGTACATTTTTTTGCCAAGGATGAACCTACAGTAACATCATAATAATCCAAAATCCATAGTTTACCTTAAGGTTCACTCTTGGTTTTGTACATTCTATGGGTTTGGACAGAAGTATAATGACACATATCTATCATTATAATATAGAGAATTTTCACTGCCCTAAAATCATTAATCTTTTAAAAAAGAACAAATAGCATTTTTTGATCATAAAATGCATAATCTTTACAAGAAATTCAAATATTTCAGAAATGTATAATTTAGAAAATAAAAGTATACTCAACCACTCCTAGAATTAATCTCTGATAGTTTTTTGCATAAATCTCTAGATTTTAAATGCACAATTTAACCTTCATATTAGTTAATTCTAACCTAACAAGTATTTAATGAGCATCTATTAGGTACTTGGATTATTTAAAATCATATAAATATTAATTTTACAGAAGTGCAGTTACATTATTCACCCAATATATACTATTCAAGCCAATTTCTTTTTTCACCTAATAAGGAATCTTGGAATACTGCATGGTATTCTGTTGCCCCATTAATGGATTATTGGGTTGTTTCCAATTTTCATTATTATGAATAAACTTTCAGTGACTATTCTTGTGCTTACATCTTCACACACATGTGAAAATATTTCTCTAAAATAGATTCTTTGAAAATGGAATTGCTGAGTCAAAGGGTATACATATTTAAGATTATAATCAACATTGCAAATTAGCATCCAAAAAATGATCAGACCTTTTATTCTGCCATCACCAGTAAAATGAGAGTCCTTATTTCCTAACACTCTCTTCCACAGTGGATATTATCAATCTTTAAAATCTTCACCAATCTGGAAGGTATAAAATGATTTCTCATTGTTATATTAATGTACCCTTCCTTAATTTTTGGTGATGTTGAGCGTCCTTTTATAGATTCATTTGTACTTCTTCCATGATCCATCATCCATGATCCATCATCTAGGGGGCATCTATAGATGATGGATCAACACTTTAGAGTAATCTACACTTAATCATCCACACTTACTAAGAAATGGTGACAAATCCAATAAATGGCAAATTTAATTGGAACTTAAAACTCTTAAAATGTCTCCCTTTTTAAAAGTCCTACTTAAAAAAGAGACAGAGATCGCATTCTCTGGATGATAGCTTACACTTGTTTCCTTTTTGAAATCTGACAGTTTGGAAATAAATTGGCTGGAGCAGATAAAGATGAGTACTAATTTTGACTCCACCTCCAGCCAGTGGCAACTGATAGGCTGTTATTTTAATTGCAGCCTTTACCTCCTCAAGGACATTTAGAGAGATCTCTAGAGGTAGTTAAGTTATCTCATTGCAGAGAACAGTACTTCAGGGGAAACAAATGTGTGTGTAAATCATGGGTAAAATATTTGAAAGAGTAAAGTGTGAATTTGTACGATTCATCATTGTTGACTATTGATATTTTTCTATATACTTCTTACCTTGACTCTGTATTCCAGAATTAAAGTTTTGTTACAATAACAGAACCTAAATAGATAGAAAATTGAATTGCCTTTTTATTGAGATATAATTCACATGTTGTATAATTCACTTTTTTAAAGTGTACAATTCAGTAATTTTAGTATATTTGCAGTGATGCACCATCACTATTATCTAACTTTAAAACATTTTCATAACCCCAAAAAAGAAATCCCATACTCCTTATGGGATGAGCAGTCACTCCTCATTCCTATATCTCCCCTCAGCCCCTAGCAACTACTAATCTATTATCAAACTCTATGAATTTGCCTATTCTGGAAATTTCATATCAATGGAATCATACAATATGTGGCCTTTTGTGTCTGGCTTCCTTTACTTAACATGATGTCTTCAAGGTTCATCCATGTGTAGCATGTATCAGTACTTCATTCCTTTTAATGACCTGTCTTAGTCAGCTCGAGGTGCTATAACAAAATACCACAGACTGGGTGGCCTAAACAACAGACATTTATTTCTCATAGCTCTGGAGGCTATGAAGTCCAAGATCAAGGTGCTGGCAGATTTGGTTCCTGGTGAGGGCCCACTTCCTGGCTTGCAGGCTGCCACCTTCTCACTGTATCCTCACATGGTGGAGAGAGGAAGCTCTAGTGTCTCTTCCTTTTCTTGTAAGGGTACTAATCCCATTCTGGGGGCTCGTCTCTCATGACCTCATCTAAACCTAATTACCTTTCAAAGGCCCTATCTCCTAATATCACATTGTGGGTAATGGCTTCAACATATGAATTTGGGAGGGATACAAACATTCAGTCCATAACATGAATCAATAATATTCCATTGTATGGATATGCCACATTTTGTTTATCCGTTCATTCATTGACAGGCATTTGGGTTGTTTCCACTTTTTGGCTATTATGAATAATGCTGCTATGAACATTTGTGTACAAGTTTTGAGTGGACACATATTTTCAGTTCTCTTGAGTATATACCTAGGAGTGGAATTACTAGCTCATATAGTAACTCTATGTTTACTCTAGGAACTGCCAATCTAATTTCCCAAGTGGCTGCACCATTCTACAATCCTACCAGCAATATTTGATGGTTCTAATTTCTCCGAATCCTCACCAACACTTGTTATTGCCTGTCTTTTTTTTTTTTTGGTGAGGAAGTTTTGCCCTGAGCTAACACCTGTTGCCAATATTCCTCTTTTTTTCCTTGAGGAAGATGAGCCCTGAGCTAACATCCATGCCAATCTTCCTCTATTTTGTATGTGGGTGGCCACCACAGCATGGCTGCCAATAACTGGTGTAGGTCCATTCCTGGGAACCAAACCAGGGCCGCTGAAGCAGAGTGCACTGAACTTAACCACTAGGTCATGGGGCCGGCCACTTGCTGTGGTTTTGATTTGTATTTTCCTAATGACTAATGATGTTGAGTGTCTTTTCATGTGCTTATTGGTCATTTGTATATCTTCTTTGGAGAAATGTCTGTTTGAATCCTGTGCCCATTTTTAATTGGGTGTAAGAGCTCTTTATATATTCTGGATACAAGTCCCTTATCAGACATATGATTTGCAAACATTTTCTCCCATTCTTTGAGTTGTCTTTTTACTATCTTCATAGTGTCCTTTGAAGAAAAAAAGTTTTTTTTTTTTAATTTTGATCACAAATCGCTTTTTAAAAAAGCTTTTGGAGGGGCTGGCCCCGTGGCACAGCAGTTAATTGCGCGTGCTCTGCTGCTGGCGGCCCGGGTTTGGATCCCAGGCACTCACCGATGCACCGCTTGTCAGGCCATGCTGTGGTGGCATCCTATATAAAGTGGAGGAAGATGGGTACAGATGTTAGCCCAGGGCCAGTCTTCCTCAGCACAAAGAAAAAAAAAAGAGGAGGATTGGCATGGATGTTAGCTCAGGGCTCATCTTCCTCACACACAAAAAAGTCACCCTTGTAAAAAAAAGCCTTTGGAGATGTGGATCCAGAATAATGTTTTCCAACACATAATGAATAGTTTCATAGAATTTTATAGGAGGTAGGAAAGTAATTCAGGAGGGTATTACAAGAAGAACAGGAGAACCTAATTGATAATTAAAAGGAAAAGTATTTTGATGAGTAGGAAATTAAATTTCACTTAGTTACTATATAAGAATAAAGGCTTTGTAATATATTTTGATTTCTTTTCATGTGTAAATGTACATAAAGCAGACTGCAAGAAGTTATTTTACAAACAAAAGCCAGAGAAAAATCTGTGCATACCCCTAAACCTGACTAAGTGGAACTGAAGGGAAAATGGAGTTTATTACTCAAGTTAATGAGTTGGTGTCTATAAATGACAAATGGCTGTATTAAAGACATTATTAACTTTATATACTGAACTATTGCTAATGATATTTTAATCAATAAAAGTTGCTCTTGAAATAAACCTTTCTGGTTAATTTCTCCTCTCTCTTTGGAATCTTTGGTAGTTGAAAAAAACTAAATTCAATATGCATCTGAAACATTTACAACAGTTCATGCAGAGCATACCAAGTTAACAGCTTATAAATTCTCCTTACCTAAAGAAAGAAAATGGGCATAAGAAATTATGAACCACTATTGTGGTCACTCCTGCTAAAATACTTCTCCAAAGTATTTTGGCCTATTCATTTCCTTCTTGCGAATACATTTTGCCACGCTTTAAATAAACATGAAGACACAGAAAATCAAAGAAGGCATGGATCAGAAATTCAGGTAGGCAGGGGAGGCTTAAACAACGAGGGCGATCTTGAAGGTAAGCTTGGAAGTAGTCTCTTCAATTTGTGTCAGTAAAACAGGCAAGAAGGGGAAGATGGAGTCAGAAACCTATTCAAGCAGTCTATTCGAAAGAGTTCAGAACTTAAGCAGAGTTTAAGTAACAAATATAGGCACCAGCAGTAAGCAGGATCTTGACACCTGGGAACTTTCATATGCTTCCTGTTAAGGACAGAATTAAATTCTCAAACCTGGCCTGAGTCTGCAAGGGAGGTCAGGGGAGTACCTGGTTGAAAGGCAGAGAATAGCAGCTTTTGACATAAACTAATCCTGACAAGACATTGAGGGCTGGGTACCTGGGAGAGTTTCTAAAATTTTGGAGCCATGTATATTTTCCAGAGGGTTCTCTAACTACACTGGAAAATACAGGATAAGTTGAAGAAAGCATTTTACCAGCTTTTGGGGAAAATCAGTGTTACCAAGTGGCACTAACATTCAACAGATCAATTAGAATGCTTTGGCCGTAAATAATTAACAAAACCCATTCACACTGTGAATAATACTCAAACAATAAGGAAATTTATTATGTCATATGACAAGGAAATTCAGAGGTAGGGCAAGGGTGATAGATGCAGTTGCATAACAATGTCATGAAGGATCCAGGGTTCTTCCATCCTTTTACCCTGTCATCCTTCAGACAGAACTTCATCCTTCAGGTAACAGCTTCATCCTCAGGCAATAGAAATATGATAGCAGAAATTCTTGGCATCATAACCCAGACATGCCAACATCCAGAGAAAGAAGACCACTCTTAGGAGTGAGGAAGTATTTCTAAGAACCCTAGCACAATTGGTCACATGCCTAATTTGGAACCAATTACTGGCAAAGGAATAGAATAACCACAGTTGGTTTAGATTAGTAATCTGGGGTGGATTAAATGTCAGAGTCAACTATTTATATTTAGTAAGATTTTGCTTTTGTTGAGATTTCCTTAGTTTTCCTTTAAATTGTCTATTAAGTTATTATAAGTTATAATTATTGACATATCACTAAAGAGATATCAGTTAACATTTTTGATCATCTGTTTTGATAAAGAATTCTTTTTTTTCCCCTAAACCATGAAGCCATAACTGAGGTGCTACTGTCTTTCCATGATAACCTAGAAGGAAATGGATATCTGAGTACTCGGCTTGTAAACAAAACTTATAAAATAACGAAAAATGTCTGGAAGATGAACTCACATTAACTACGGCATACATGTATCAAACAGTTTAGTCACATGTAATTCAGTAGGATTAATGTTCAGGATTAATGGTATAAATACTTACTATTGAACTCAAGGGAGCAGGGGGTATGAGAGGGGACATGGTGACCTGTCTTGATCCCAGAAAGACGGGTAGTTAAATTATACAATGATGCGAACTTATCTAGCATCACACTAAGGTAACAAGGACCAAGCAATTGAGGGGTGATGAGTAGTAGTTCATTGTCTCTGCAATTACAACTGGCAGTGTTTCAGGTGAAGAGTCACAGCGTCCCTGTCCATCAGCAGGCCTGGGTGAACAGTGCCACAGATGTGACAGGGGAAGGCCTAAATCTTTCATTCTTAAAAGAAGTAAGGAGGTTAAAGAAGTTCGAATTCCATCAAAGATGGAATTTTGCTGCCAGGCACCTATGCTCATAGCAGATTTGTGTCTTCATTCCTGGCAGGCCAAATAAAGGTGTTGACAGAGCTGTGAACTATGAAATAGTGCAAAATTCATGAATGAAAACACCCAAAAGAATTTTTCTAAGGGAGGTTATTTTTTATATATGTTAAAGGGCAAAATTGCTGAGTGTACAAATAATAAAGTGAAAAAAAATACAAGGAAATGTAAGGATTTTTTCCCTTGATAACTCTAATTGATTTCATTAGCTATATACTTGTAGCAGTAGTTTTCAAACTTTTCTGATCATAACCCATAGTAAGAGATATATTTCACATGGTGACCCAACACACACACACACACACACACGCTTTATGTTTTTTAAAAACTGAAACAAAAGCTCATGAAACAATAAACTTTCTAAGTACACGATGGTTTCTATTCCATTTCATTTAAAAAGTGCTGATTGACATCCACTAAATTGATTTCATGACCTACCGATGGGTTTGACCTGCAGATTGTTCTGAGGTAAATAGATAAGGAACCGCTGGCTTCCTTAATACAAATCACATCTCTGTTCCTCCTTAACAAGCAGTGGAGAGGAGGAGTTCATCCCATGGACAACGGTGAGACATGGCTGGGCTGCTTACCCCGCAACTTTGATGTCCTGAGTTTTACCTTCTCTTTGAGAGCTCACAGTGAATGCTGCCACCACCAAGCTGGCCTCAAGGGGACTACTCTCCCCTTTTAGCCTCTGGTCTAACTTGAACAGAGCTCTATTCTTAACTCCCTGTGTCCTAGTTAAATCAGGCAGAAACATTTAAATAAGATTTTACTAAAAGCTGAAGGATAACAAGAGGAAAATGAACAAAAAGAGTAACATGAACCTAGATAATGTTTTGTTACGATAAGCCTCATTCATCTTCAGCTTTGGTGCCTAGGCCTGTCTGCCTCTGAGCTGCAGAGGTCATCTCTTCTTTTCCTTCCAGGAAGGCCCTGAAATGAATTCTCAAGAAAACAAGAGTGAGTCCCAGCCAAATACCTGCAGTTCCCCCTCCTGACCCTCTAGTCTCTGGTTTCCTGTTTGAGGTCCCACTTGTTCTTTGATGCTTAGCACAGTAAAGGCCAACTCTTTGGTGGAGGCCCCTCACTCGCAACCTCAGGAGTGTGCACCTTGCTCTGTGGTTTTATCTTTCCCAGACTATAATGCAATGGCTTAACATTCTTATAAGAGATATACATAAAGAAGTCTTTTATTGACTCTCCAAAAGACTGATTAAAATAAATATGTTTAAACTTCCAGAAAGCTAACAAGTTTACCCTGGCCCTTCTGCAAGACCATGATAAGCTCAGATGGAATAGAGACATGATGATTAGAGCAGCAAAAACACCATGCTTCTCAATTTTAACTTTTTTTTTCCTTTTTCCTTCTTAAGAGCACAGGCTTTGGACTCAGGTTTGAAGTCCAACTCTCTTTACCTTAAAGGGCAAGTTTCTTATTCTCTCTCAACTCCAGCTTACTCATCCATAAGATGGACCTAAGTAGTGTTCACCTCACAGAGCTGTGAAAGAGGATTCAGTGAGCTAATCAGAAAATATGTATCAATGATCAATAAATGATAGCTGCTGCTTATCTTAGGCCAGTTGGAGATGGATTAAGAAAGCAAACATTGAGGGGCTAGCCCGGTGGCGCAAGCAGTTAGGTGCGTGAGCTCCACTGCAGCAGCCCAGGGTTTGCCGGCTCGGATGCTGGGTGTGCACCGGCGCGCTGCTTGTTGAGCCACGCTGTGGCGGCACCCCATATAAAGTAGAGGAAGATGGGGGTGGATGTTAGCTCAGGGTCAGTCTTCCTCAGAAAAAAAAGAAAAGGATTAGCATCAGATGTTAGCTCAGGGCCAGTCTTCCTCACACACACACACAAAAAAGAAAGCAAACATTGTAAACTCTTTGCTTAATAAAAAAGTTTTAGGCTGCCCAATATTTTCTGGTCTAATGTTTTCCTTGGAGAAGCTCTAAATATGCCTGTATCTAGAAGGATACTGCTATATATCTTCTGGTATGTTAACTTCTGCTACAACAGTAACCTGATTGTAGTTGCAGTGGATATAAAACAAGACAAAAGGGTAAATACAGGCTTTTGTGTGTTTCTTTCCATTCCTACCATGCCCAATTCAGGGCCTCAAGGGGCTCAGACCATTTCAAGAGGTCTTGTGCCTCCAGTCCATCTTCCTACAATCGAACTGTGATGCCAGATGGACTTCCTAAGGCAGATTGTGTCACTTTGCCGCTCAATAAAGTACGTTGGCTCCCACAACCTACCAAAGGAACTCTGAATTGTATTTTTTGTCATCTGGTGTACCATTTGAAATAAAAGGCTCTAATTTGCTTTTGTTTTGTTTTAAACATTTAAAAATCCATTTTTATTGTTGAAGTCAGTTTGATTTTTTTGTATTTGAAAGTTTTATTTCTTAAACTGGACAGCAGGTACATAGATTGTTTTATTATTATTATTATTATTTTTTTTGTGAGGAGATCAGCCCTGTGCTAACATCTGCCAATCCTCCTCTTTTATTTTGCTGAGGAAGACTGGCCCTGAGCTAACATCCGTGCCCATCTTCCTCTACTTTATATGGGACGCCGCCACAGCATGGCTCGACAAGCAGTGCATCAGTGCATGCCTGGGATCTGAACCGGTGAACCCCGGGCTGCCGCAGCGGAGCGTGCACACTTAACCACTTGCGCCACCGGGCCGGCCCCAAAAGGGTGCTGGATTTTGTCAATGCTTTTGCTGCAACAATGGAAATGACCATGTGGTTTTTGCTTTTAATTGTGTTGATATGGTGTATCACATTTATTGATTTTTGGATATTAAACCAATCACTTTCCTGAAATATATGCCATTTGGTCATGATGTACAATTCTTTTTATATGTCATTGGATTTGATTTGCTAGTATTTTGTTGAGGATTTTTGCATTAATATTCATAAGAGAGATTAGGTTTTAGTTTTCTTTTTTTGTGATGTCTTTGTCTAGTTTTGCTATCAGGATAATACTAGCCTCATAGAATGAATTGAGAAGTGTTCCCTCATCTTCTATTTTTTGCAAGAGTGTGTGAAGAATTGGTAGTCTTTAAATGTCTGGTAGAATTCACCAGTGAAGCCATCTGGGCCTTGGCTTTTCTTTGTGGGTAAGTTTTTTATTAACAATGTATTTGTTATGGGTCTCTTAAGATTGTTTCTTCTTGAGTCAGTTTTGGTAGTTTGTGTCTTTATAGGAATATGTCCATTTCATCTGCTATCTAATTTATTGACATACAATTGTTCATAGTATTCCTTTACAATCCTTTTTATTTCTGTAAGGTCAGCAATAATGTCCCCTATTTCATTTCTGATTCCAATAATTCTAGTCTTTTTCTTTCTTTCTTAGTTAATCTAGCTAAATGTTTGTCAGTTTTGTTGATCTCATTGAAACATCAGCTTTTATTTTCATTTATTTTCTCTATTGTTTTTCTATTCTCTGTTTCATTAATTTCCTTTCTAATCTTTATTATTTCCCTCCTTCTGCTCAAGACTTAGTTTGCTCTTCTTTTTCTAGTGTCTTAAGGTGGAAGGTTATGTTACCAATTTAAGATTTTTCTTCTTTTTTGATCTAGCCATTTCCAGCCATAAATTAACTTCTAAGCACTGCTTTAGCTGCATCCCATATGTTCTGGCACGTTGTGATTCATTTTCATTCATCTCAAAGTATTTTCTAATTTCCTCTTTGCTCTCTTCTTTGACTCTTTGGGTATTTAGGCATGTGTTGTTTAATTTCAACATACTTTCCAATTTTCCCAACTTCTTTCTGATATTGATTTCTAATTTCATTCCATTCTTGTTGGAGAACATAGTTTGTATTATTTCTATCCTCTTAAATGTACTGAGGTTTGTTTTATGGCTTAGCATATGATCGATGCTGGAGAATCTCCCATATGCACTTGAAGATTGTGTGTTCTGCTGTTGTTGGGTGGAGTGCTCTATAGATGTCCATTAGATCTAGTTGGTTTATAGCATTATTCAAATCTTCTATTTCCTTATTGGTCTTCTATCTAGTTGGTCTATCTATTTTTGAAAGTGGAGTATTGAAGTCTCCAACTGTTATTGTAGAACTGTCTATTTCTCCCTTTGTTTCTGTCAGTTTTTGCTTAATATATTTTGACGATCTGCTGTTAGATGCATATATGTTTACAATTGTTATAGCTTCCTGAGAGAATGACCCTTTTATTATTATTGAAATAGCTCTCTTTATCTCTAATAACATTTTTTTTAATAGAATTTAAATCTATTTGGTCTGATATTAGTACAGTCATTCTAGCTTTCTTTTGTTGTTTGCATAATATACTCTTTTCCATTTTTTTACTTTCTATTTGTACCTTTTAGCAATTTTTTTTTTAGGAAGATTGGCCCTGTGCTAACATCTGTTGCCAATCTTCCTCTTTTTTCCCTTTTCTCCCCAAAGCCCCAGTGCGTAGTTGTGCATCATAGTTGTAGAGTTGTAGCTCTTCTATATGGGACGCCACCACAGCATGGGCTGATAAGTGGTGCAGCAGTCCGCACCCAGGATATGAACCAGGGAACCCCGGGCTGCCGAAGCAGAATGTGCGAACTGAATGGCTACGCCACCAAGCCAGTCCCCCGACCACTTGTATCTTTGAATCTGAAGTTTGTCTCCTGTAGACAGTATATCATTGGATCTTTGTTTTTTTCTAATCCAGTCTGCCAATGTCTGCCTTTTGACTGGATTGGTTAATTTATTCACGTATAATGTTATTGGACTGGATTTACCCCTGTCATTTTAATTTTTGTTTTCTATAAGTCTCATGCGTTTTTTGTTCCTCTAATTTATCTTTTAGTGCACAAAAAAGGAGTGTGTGTGTTTCAAGAGGAGTAACCTGAGTTGTTCCCTAGCCAGTATATTCTGGGTTTCCAACCCAATGTTGAATACAGTGCTATAGATACTAGATGATAAATACAGCAGAGTCTTGCCCAGCGGTTCTTAAAGTACGCAACCCAGACTAGCAGAATCAAAATCACCTGGGAATTTGTTAGAGGAAAAAAGTTAATCTCTGTGATCCAACTTGGGTTTCTTTTTTTCTTTTTTTTTTGTGAGGAAGATCAGCCCTGAGCTAACATCCATGCTAATCCTCCTCTTTTTGCTGAGGAAGGCCGGCTCTGAGCTAACATCTATTGCCAATCCTCCTCCTTTTTTTTTCCCCAAAGCCCCAGTAGATAGTTGTATGTCATAGCTGCACATCCTTCTAGTTGCTGTACGTGGGATGCGGCCTCAGCATGGCCAGAGAAGCGGTGTGTTGGTGCGCGCCCGGGATCCGAACCCGGGCTGCCAGTAGCGGAGCGGGTGCACTTAACCACTAAGCCACGGGGCCGGCCCCTCAAACTTGGGTTTGAATCCCAGCTCCACACTTACAACTCTATGATTTAGGGCAAGTTACTAAACCACTGAATCTTGGTCCCTCATTTAATAATCCTACCGTACAGTGTTGTTGTGAGGACTAAAAGAGATTGAGACAACGTAAATAATTCTACTACTAGGTCGGGATTTCCATAATGTTAGTTTTCTTTCCCATTGCCATAACATAGAAAAGCTTCTACCTCTTTTCTCAGTATTTTTCAGTGTAACTACCATGAGAATAAAATACTTAAACCACTTCTCATTTTAGCAATTACTAGGAAGGAAAAATGCAGAAACTGGAATAGGAATAGAAAATATGAGGTTCTGTGGTAGTTTAGCAGAGAAAAAGAGAAATTCAGTCTAAGCTCATCTTTCAAGGTGCTCAGAAAAATTAGGTGGCAATTTAAATACCACCCTGGATGCTGATGTATACTCAAGGCTTGAAATTATAGAAATTTTTAAAATATCACTGTTTTATGTATTTCTTACTTTTACTAAGAGCATGGCAATAATCCTGTGAGGCAGACAGAGCAGACATTATCATCTTCATTTTACAGAGACCTAAAGCTCAGAAGGATTTGCCTGTGATTACACAACTAGTTGGTGGGGACGTTGGGACTGAAGCCATGTCAATTAACTGCAAATTATGTAGTATCACTGTTTTTGAGGTCTCAAAATAAAGGACCTACTGAGAAGATAAAGGTCACTATGCACATAAATACTTTTTAATGAATAAATACCTGATATACAAATAAAAATCTTGTTACAACCAATACCATTGCAGAGATCCTATTTAGAGGATCTCCACGCTATTCAAGAGGAGACTCTATGCTATTTGCAATACAGATTTCAGGAGAAGAGGGTAGGAAGTATGCACGTGGATATTTATTCTGACCAAAAGTTTAAATAACATGCACAATGTTTTTGAAGGCTTTGTAATTTGACTTGATGGTAGTTATGTATTATAACCACTGCTGTTTCACTATACATGGACTTTATGGTAGTTATGTATTATAACCATTGCTGTTTCACTATACTATCTGAGGGTGTCACGGAATAGAATCCATATATAGATTAGATAATGCATAAGTATACAGGCCTACATTACTCAATTTCCTTAGCATACTAAACCATGAGATTCTTGAGGTAAAGCCTATGTTTCTCCCCCCTGACTTCACAGTGCCTACCACTAGTGAATGAATAAATACATAAATAAGGGAATGAATGCATTTTCTTTAAAATCATCCTTTGTTTACTTCTCATCCTGTCAAAATCACCTTTCTCTATTTCTGATCCTTTAGGTTTCTCTTCTCTTGTTAGCCAAAAATATTTCCACCCAGGTCCAGACTAAATTCCCTCCAGAACCAAGATCCTTTCTTCCCCAGACCACTGATTTATTCCGTAAGTGACAGATCAAAGCAAGTCTCATGGTCATTTGGGCCCTGACTACGTTGGAGGTCCCCTGAATTGCTCACATAAATTTGCTTATCACCATTTCCATCATCCCGCTCAGCTCTTATAAACTAAGCTTCTTTCTGATCAAAACCAGCACATTCAAGGTTCTTTCTGGTGCTTCCCTTTTCCAGGCTTTTTAGTTCTGCAGCACCTTTCATGCATTCATTATAGTGCTCCACATTTTATTAGATAGATGAACTTTGTGATTTGCCAGTTAAGAAAAAAGTGAAGTCTATACAATTCTTACTGATAGGTTGTAAATGTATTGCTAATGAATGGCTGTTGGAAATAGCCTTTTTGGGTGAAAGGGTGATGGGAATGGGAAAAAAGGAAAAACTTTGAGCATCTATCTTATGCCAGGTACTTTGCTATGCATTTAATTTTCACAAAAACCTTACAAGTTAGGGAGAAAGAGACTAATAGTTCCTAAATATCTGTTCTTGGAAAGAAATACAAGTTTTGGTGGGCACATGGCTGTACAGCAAAGGTTTACATTTCCCAGCCTCTCTTGCAGTTAGGGATGGCAAAGTGATATGAGCAGAATGGAGGTGTGGAACTTGTGGATGGTATTCTGCAATGAAAGGAATGTGCCCTCCTCTTTGCTTTTCCCTCTCCCTGCTAGATTAAATGTTGACTTTTCATCTTGCACCAGATGGATAAGAGTAACCCACTATGGATGGAAGAGTAATAAGACTGATGAAACCATTGAAATCTAAGTCCCCAACACTATGGAGCCTATGCATCAGCCCTGGACTGTATACACTTGGACAGTCACATAAGTCAGAAATAATTTCTCCCTTTTTTATACCACTATTATTTAAGTCTTTGTTATGGTTTCTGAACCAAGTTGTTGCTTAACTCCCTGTGCAATCTATGTGAGTAGTGCTCCGTGGAGTTCTGCAGCATGGCAGCCATAAACTGAACTTCCAACTAATTAGAGTGAGGAAACAAATTCAGAAAGATTAAAAACTTTTCTGAAGTCAAACTACTCTACTACTACAAGATATCAAATAGTGACAATACTAGATACTACCCCTCGACTTTCACTCTGTGAAATATTGTTGACCAGAAGGAAAATTTCACCACTTGTACTCTTACAGCGTAAGGAAAGCAGTTTCAATTCCCACCTCAAAACATCAAAAACAATGGCCACGTGGGTATCAAAAAAAGTGAGTGTTCCCTGGATGTGTGCTGTTTTTAGTGATAGCAATGGTAATAAGAAATTTAGTTTGATTGTGCCACTATACTTTTCTAATGACACTAGTATCATGATGTACAGATTTAATCTCAGCTTTCCTTCTCAATTCTCTTGCTTTGCTTCCTGGAAGAAGTTTCTTCTTCATATCTGCCATCCACAACGAACCACACAAGCTGAGGTAGGCAGAGGAAATGACTCGAACAAGAGCCAACACTTGACATTTAACAAGGTTAAGGATAGAGAGGTGTTGACATGAGTGTGAGTGGGCAGCTGATATTGATTTTGGAGAGACAGAAACGGAGAATTAATAGTTACTATATGCTAAGGCCTGTGCTAGGCTTCTAATGTATATTGGGTCATTTAAACTTTATAATAATCATAGAAGATGGGTATTATTCCCACTTACCAGTGAGAAAACAAAGATAATATAAAGTCTGGTGACAGAGCAGTGATTTGAAACCAGGTCTGACTACAATATCCATGTTCTTTCCACTACATCTTGCTGCCTTTAAACTCTTTAAAGTCCTTTCAAAAACTTTATTTTCTCATTTTCAAGTATAAGATTCTAAGTATCATCTCCTCTATACAACTTTGAAGATTATCTTGGGACTTAAGACATTTGCCAGGCCTTTAATGTGTTTGGAATGCCCAATAAAATATTCTGCACCATTCAGGCAATCCAGCAGATCTTTTGCTGTAGTGCAACAAAAGGTGCCAGTTGGCAACAAGATAAGGAACATAAGCCAGAATGCAAAACAGCATACTACTTCCTTAACAGACAGAGTTTTGCTATGGAAAAAAAAGTCAGCTGAACTAAACAGCATATTTAATGACACAATTGATTTCATTCTGTCAAAAGCTCATTATCTCATTGCTAACTGCTAATAGTTTATTGACCTGCAACCTTCTGAAGACTGTGCTTTGGGAAGCACCAGTGTAAAGTACATTTCAATAATCCCTTCTAGAACCCCTCTAGAATAAGAACTCATTATTACATACTATTTCCACTTTGTAAATAGAAAAGCAAGGAGAAAAGCTATATTCCCAAAGAAAATGGGTAATCTGCTATAAAGTAAAAATATTAATCAGGATTCATCCATTAATTAATGGAGTCATTCACTCATTCATTCAAGATTAGTATACAAAGAAAGATATTTAGAACAAAGTCTGCCTTCTGCCCAGAGGAGGGAGTCTAGGTAAGCACCAATAAAAAAATCATTATAATACAATGTGATTACCTTTCATTCCTCTTTTTCTTCCCACACAACAATTCATCAGCAAATTCTGTTGGTTCCTATCTTCAATTTATAACCAGCGTTTTCATTGCATCCCTCCACCCAGGACAACCGCATTTCACAACTCCAGAGGATACCATTTGCATCTTAGTCTCTCAGTGAATGGTGTCCTGTTTCCACTGCTCTCCACCCTCTGCACTTCCTCCTCTACCTCCCTAGACCAAGCTATCATCGTCTCTTTTAACTTCTCGATTCTAGTCTGGCTCTACTATACCGTATTCTCCACTCAGCAGCCAGCGTCTCTCTGCTGCTCAAAATGCTCCAATGGCTTCTCATCCCACGCAGAAAAAACATCCAGAGTCCTTAATGTAGCCTGCAAGCCCCGACATTATCTGAAGTAGGCAGCAAGGTCATTTTCTAAAAATGACAGGCGATAGGCCTGAGTACGAGACAGGAGGACGGCGAGGGATTGGACTGTCAGACATTGAGAGGCAGGGGAAAAGGATCTGACAGGTAAAAGGACTGACAGGGGCCCCAAAGACCCAACTGAAATGTGAAATCATTAATTTGTAATAGTTTCAGTCTGAAATGTGCAGTTTCCTCTAATCACACTGTGAGGAAATGTAAGAGTAGAGAAGATGCATGTTAGTGTTTAATGCAAAACAAATTCTCCCAACACTTGACTTGAAACAACAAATATTTATTACTTCTCATGATTCTTTGTGTCAGCCGGGTGGTTCTTCTGTTCTGGGCCAGCTCAATTGGACTGAACGGTTTAGGATGGCCTTATAAATACCTGATGGTTGGTAGACTGGTTGTTTTGCAGAGACCTCAGCTGGGACTACTTATTTTTGCTTCAAATGATCTCACTCTCCAGCAAGCTAGCTCAGGCTTCTTAACTTAATGAGCTCAGTGTTCTAAACAGCAGAAAGAGAAAGCAAGTCCCACATGTGCCAGCATTTTTTAAGCCATTGCTCAAGTCATATTTGTTAATGTCTCTTGATCAAAGCAAGTCACATGATCAAGCCCAGAGTCAGTGTGGGAGGGGAGTGCACAAGGTCAAAGATACAAGTAGTGAAAAAACTAGGGGTGATACTACCACGGAAGGTAGATTGCATATTGAACTAGGGTTAGGGTTTTCTGGGCAGGGTTGCAGAAGGATAAGGCTGCAAGGAAGTACAGAGTTTTGGTGAGAAAGTAATTTATTCAGGTGAATGACCATGGGCTGCAACTGAGAAGGAAAGGAAAGTAGATCAGGAGGTGTTTACAGACTGGGAGAAAATGTTAAACAATTCTGGAACCCATTCCATCACGTGTGTGGGATGTCCCCACACCAACAAGCGATTCTCAGACACCAGGTAAATGTCCTACAATTTAACTCAATTCTGACACTATCCACCTGTAGATAGTGTCACATCCCACAGGTTAAGGGCTCAGTTCTACAAGTCTGCTGCCCATCTTCAGACAGCAATCTCAAGTCTAAGTTACCACCTGTGCTTCTGACTGAAGGCCTACAGGTCCCAATGACTCCCTCCTTGGGTTCGTTTAATTGGCTAGAGTGGCTCACAGAACACAGAGAAACACTTTACTTACTAGGTTACTGGTTTATTATAAAGGATATAATTCAGGAATAGCCAGACAGAAGAGATGCATACGGCAAGGTATGGGGAGGGACTTGGAGCTTCCAAGCCCTCTCTAAACTCTCCACTCTCCCCACATCTCCATGTGTTCACCAACCCGGAAGCTCTCCGAACCCTGCCCTCTTGGGTTTTTATGGAGGCTTTGTTACATAAGCATGATTGATTAAATCATTGGCCACTGGTGACTGAACTCAATCTCCAGCCCCTCTCCCCTTCCCAGACGTCAGTGGGGTAGGACTGAAAGTTCCAACCCTCTAATCACATGGTTGGTTCCCCTAGCAACCAGCCCCCATCCTCAGATGTGGTTCAAAAGTCACCTCATTAACATAAGACACCTTTTTTTTGGGGGGGATGAGGAAGATTGGCCCTGAGCTGACATTTGTTGCCAATCTTTCTCTTTTGTTGCTTGAGGAAGACTGGCCCTCAGCTAACATCTGTGGCAATCTTCCTCTATTTTGTATGTGGGACACTGACACAACATGGCTTGATGAGCGGTGTGTAGGTCCACATCTAGGATCCGAGCCCACAAATCCTGGGCTGCCAAAGCGGAGCATGTGATCTTAACCACTATGCCACCTGGCCAGCACCCAAAAGACACCTTTATTTCTCTCTCGGCTCTTAGGAAATTTCAAAGGTTTTTGGAGCTCTGTGCCAGAAATGGGGACAAAGACCAAATACATATTTCTTACTATTGTGGAATTGAAGAAAGATGGGAGTCTCTCATGTTAAGGCACTAAAATGGAGCTGGGGAGACATGAGAGGAGAGGAACAAATTCCACCTTCAGGATGAACTCTTGAACTCATTAGATGCCTGAAATGAATCTGCAAGTTTTCTCTAGGAAGATAAGATTATCGGGACAGAGACCTCATTCCTGTCAAAGGTCATCTTCTACATTCCTAAGTTTTAAAGGCTTGTTTCAACCAATCCTCATCCCATGACTACCTTGAGCCTGGAATTTTTTAAGACATTCCTTTCCCTTTTTTTTTCTTTGCTTTTGTTAGCCATGACTATAAAACCTTTCCTCTTCCTTCAAGGCTGGAACACAATTCAAGTGCTGCCTGAATCTGTGTTCCTGGGCTGCAGTCCTAACAAACCCTGAAAAAACTTCATTTTATTTAATCTATCAGAGTCTACCTCATAAGTGGTCAACATTATAAATCACAGTATCACAGATGTATTAAAGAGAATGGAGGTTTCCATGAGGAAGGAGAAGGGAAAGAGAGCTGGAACCACCAGAGTATGATATTTGACTATAAAACTGCAGGATTGGCATTTAAAAATTTTAAAAAGATCAAACATTGGGATATTTCATGAATAATATTCACTTTAGAAATTATATCTTTAATTTTTAAATAACAGCTTTATTGAGCTATAACTCCCATACCACAAAGTATACCTTTTATACCATAAATTGTATACCTTTTAAGGTATATAATTGAATGTTTTTAGTATATTCATAGAGTTGTGGAAACATCCCCACTATATAACTCATTTTTATATTTATTTAAAAATTATTCATTTTATACTTAATATCATAGGAAACTCAACAAGAACAGAAGAAAAAAATAATGCCACCCTAATACAAGGATGTTGATTTCCTCTGAGTCTGGAATAGATGGGCTTACCAAATAACCTGGGAGATTTTATTTTTATTTTATCTATTTATTTTTATTTTTTTTGGTGAGGAAGATTGGCCCTCAGCTAACATCTGTTGCCAATCTTCCTCTTTTTTCTTCGAGGTAGACTGGCCCTCAGCTAACATCTGTCCAATCTTCCTCTATTTTGTATGTGGGACGCTGCCACAACATGGCTTAATGAGTGATATGTAGGTCCATGCCTGGGATCTGAACCCATGAACCCTGGACCCCAAAGCAAGTGCACGAACTTAACCACTATGCCACTGCGCCAGCCCTTCAGGGAGATTTTAAACTGGTAAAGTTTCTTGTTTTTGATATGTCTTTTTTCACTGCATTTGTCTTTTGTATAGTTATAATCAAGATGTACATAAATTTTGTATCCTGCATTGACCACTTTATCATTAACATTTTCTATATGTCTAAATAATGTTCATACTCATAATTTATAATGGCTGTATAACCATCTACCAAGTGGATGTGTCATAATTTACTTAACCATCCCCTTATTTTAAAGATTTAGGTTATTTCTAATCTTCTAATTTCATGATTAAGACTCTGTATATTATCTTTACACATTTAGGTTTTTTCCAATTTTGGATTATTTCCTTATAATATATTTGCAGACGGCATCAGGACTTTGACGGCTGTTGAATCATACTGTTAAATTACTTTTCAAATCGCTTATCATTGTAAAATAACAAGTACAAATGAGAGAGCACTGATTTCACTGCAATCTGGTTAGGACTTAGTAATATCATTTAAGCATTTTAAATAATGCCATCAGTAAAAAAACACCTAAAATTTGCATTTATCAGGATGATGAACAGATATAGAATTTTAAAATTTAAGATAACAAAGTAAGATTTCCTTAAATTTCTCCATCTATGAGAGAAATTTCTAACCATGAGCTAAATAAATGACCTACTATATCCCAAGCTCCCAAACTAAAATTCTATTTAAAATGCTATTCTTTTTAGTAAGGAATTACTTGTCCAAAAGAGAAGAGAGAGAGAAAAAAAAAGGAATACACAATATAAACAAATACCAAGTTACTTTTGCCCTAAGGGTACTTCTTGGTTTCAGAAAATTGGAACATTTATTTGGACAGCCACTCTGGGTGACAGGGATATGAATCTAATCGCAGGTCCACAGAACATGTGAAGTCTAACAGGACATCCTCCTCTCAATAAACTGTGACCTTAAAGGGGTACACCCTCAAGATAAGAGCTGAATCCAGAGTAGCACAGCTCCTAGAAGGAATTACAGCTGGGTCTGAACTTCCTGGGTTGCCCAGGAAGCCTAAAGCCACAAGCTGTTAAATGCCTGCAAGACTCCAGCAGAAGGATATGTATATCCTTTCTGGAAGAGGGCATCTTCACCCTAGGCCTCAAATTATTCCCACAAATAAGTTTTCAAATGCAATAAGCAGTGCAGAAAGATAACTAGGAATTTAAGAAAACTAGACTCTATGAGGGAGAACTAGCACAAAAATAGACAACAGAAACAGACCGGCAGAGACTTCAGATACTGAAACTATCATACAGTCACTGTAAAACAATCATGGTTACTGGGTTTAAATCTATATTGAAGATACCTGCAAAGAATAAGAAACTACAAAGTGACATAAATTAAAAAAGAAATGGAACTTTTAAAAATAAAAAACACAATAATCAAAATTCAAAAGTCATTGGATGGATTTAATAGTCACAGATGAAAAGAAAATTAATGAAACAAAAGTAACACCTTACTAGGTTTGATATATTGTTAAATTTTTCTGTTCCATTTTATTCTATCTGAATTTCGAAATTCTCAGATAGTTGAGACCCAATAAATTGTTTCACACCCTCTATGCTATCTTTTCTTCTCCTGTTTTCCTTTTTTTTTTGAGGAAGATTACCCCTGCGCTAACATCTGTTGCCAATCTTCCTCTTTTTTTTCTTTTTTTCTCCCCAAAGCCCCAGTACATAGTTGTGTATCACAGTTGCAGAGTTGTAGCTCTTCTATATGGGACGCCGCCTTAGCATGGCTTGATCCGCTGGTGAGTAGGTCCGCACCCAGGATCCGAACCAGTGAACCCCAGGTCACGGAAGTGGAACGAGAGAACTTAATGGCTACACCACCGGGCCAGCCCCCTATGCTATCTTTTATTCAATATAATTAAATTAAAACTGATGATTACACCATTTAACCTAACAGTATCAGGGAAACAATTTTTTTTTTAAAAAGCTTTTATTACAAAACAAAGTTGAAGGCTGAAATACCTACCTCTGACAAATCCCTTAGGTGCTGGTGTCGCTAGAACAAACTAGATGCAGCTGACTTCATTAATGCCTCCCCTGTGGCTTTTTCACTCTTGGGCAGAAAGAAGAATCAGACCAGGAAAAAAGTAAGTTTGGTTTTTATTCTGGAGTAGGTATCCTGGGGTCTACAACACTTTTCATCGGTAAAGCTTTAAACTAGTGAACTGCCACCTATGAAGTACACACAGTCCAGGTTACTGTAAGTATAGAATTAATACAGAGTTTATTAGACTCAATATTATATTTGGAAGGACTCATTGATTTCACTGGTCACTAGTTTTCACCAGTCTGCAATGAGACAAGAAAAATAACATTTATGAAGTTTCTCATAAAGCTGATTTATTTGTTTAAAAGAGCTGACTTTTCAGATGATACGTCCTCTATTTTTATTTTGGGGGTCAAAATATAATTTTAAAATGAAATGATGCTGATAGTAAACAGCAGTTGTTTTTGTTTTCATTTTATAGCTTGGTGAAATTTAAAAACTGCAGTCCTGGGCCGGCCCCGTGGCTTAGCAGTTAAGTGCGCATGCTCCGCTACTGGCGGCCCGGGTTTGGATCCCGGGCGAGCACCAACGCACCCCTTCTCCGGCCATGCTGGGGCCGCGTCCCATATACAGCAACTAGAAGGATGTGCAGCTATGACATACAACTATCCACTGGGGCTTTGGGGGAAAAACAAATAAGTAAAATTATTAAAAACAAACCAAACAAAAAAAAACTGCAGTCCTGTTGGTTCCCAAAATTATTGTGAAAATCTGGGTTGATCCACCAAGTCCAAAAGAGTGGGAACACCACTGACGGCATCTACCTCTTCTTTGTTCATCCAACAAACATTTTCAGGGCCTACTATGTGCTAAGAGATGGGGCACAAATAAGAAAACGACTGCACTGTATGCCCTCCTGCTCACAGTGAGAAAGGGACACTTTTCAGCAACAGCTACAAGAAGTTGTGTAGTGCTAAGTCTTCCAGGAGCGGGTCTGAGGGAGAGCCTGTCTGTCTGGGGAATCAGTCTCTTACTGAAAGAAGCAATGAAGCTGACTGTCTTGAAAAATGTACAGCTATTTGCCTGCTGATGAGGGAAAAAGAGTGAAGGCCAGAGAAAACTGTTTCGTCCAGGGAATTTTAAATAGTTCTAGATGGCTGGAGTTGGGGTACCTGGTAAAGGCTAAAAGGTGGTAAGGATGAAGAGGGATGAGTAGGGCCAGATAGAAGAGTTTTTGTAGGCTTGCTAAGGCTTTTGATTTTTTTAATTGCGGTAAAAAAACACGTAACATAAAATTCACCATTTTAACCATTTTTAAGTATACAGTTCAGTAGAGTTAAGTATACTCATAGCATTATGAAATAAGGACTTGGACTTTACCCTGTAAGCAACTGAGATTAATGGAATGATTGAAAGATTTCAGGACAGGATTGGAGATCGAGGAAGATTGTTTTAGAAGGTGGCGGTGGGAGCGGGGCGGGGGTGGAGGCTAGAAGGGCTGGAAGGTATTACAGGCTTTAAAGGCTGTGGGGGCATTGAGAGAGGGAGTCGATTTCTGGCTCTGTCATGGGTTTTCTTGCCAGAGGGGAAGTCAGAGAAGGGAACTCACAGACCTCTGGCTGAGGACCAAGCTCGTATGCGCCAGCTTTCCGGGGGCTGCGCATTTGAAGCTAGCGGGCCACATCTAGGCCGCTATCTTGTTAAACCCCTACAATTAAAAAAAAAAACAAAAAAAAAACCTGTTCTTGGATTAGTTGCAAAAATTGAAAAATTTGGGGATTTTCACACAAAATAATTTCCAGCTTTTCTGGAAAAATCAAAACATCTGGGAACGCTGGACCCAGAGTCCCTCAGGGAAACAATCAGCTGAGTTCACTCCACCTTTTTTTTTTCTTTCAATGTTATAGCAGCGTATAAGAAATATAAAGAAAAATACACAAATAAGTGTAGCTTGATGGATGTTCACAAAGCGAACGTACCCCACTAACCAGCACCCATATCGACAACCAGAACGTTACTAGTATTTCCGAAGTGATACTTATTTAACCCTACTAACAATCTTATGAGGTAGATTATATTACTATCTCCATTTTTAATTACGGGGAAACTGAAGCATAGGTCATAAGGCTTAATATTGCTGAAACTACCATTTGAACCTGGATCCGCTGTTTGATTCCAAATCCCACGCTTCGAGAAACAACACGTTTGAAAGTGAGACGGCGAGTTCAGCTTTGAGCGACGTTGACTGGGCCTTTCCTTCCACAGAAACTTACTTCCGGTCGTCGGAGCCACGGAAAGCCCCGGCAACCAGAAGGCTGCACCTCAGGCCGCCAGAGCGCCCCTCTCCGGAGCGCACCCTCCCAGGGAGCGGCCCGCCACATGCTGCGCTGTCTCCCCACACGCGAGGGCGCTGGCGCAGTTCCAGTCGGAAGAGTGGCCCTTTCTGTTCTCGCGATATTTTTGAGGCCGGGAAAACGCAGGATCGAAGGTCACGTAGACGGCGCGCCCCGCCCCGTACAGCGTAAGTTCTCGCGCGAGTTGTACTTCCGCCCTTTTGGCTCTCTGAGCAGCGCCATGGCGGTCGGCAAGAACAAGCGCCTGACGAAAGGCGGCAAAAAGGGAGCCAAGAAGAAAGTGTAAGTGGCGACTGTTGTGTCCCCCGGCTTTTTGGGGTCCTGCTGGTGTCGGCGGGCGGGTTCTGGATCGCGGCGAGGGGCGGATGGCGAGGATGCCAGTTGGATTGCTCGGGCCGTGCCGGGTTGGTAAACGCCGAACCGCGGCCTGGCGGATCTGGGTGCTGCGTCGCGGCGGGCCGGCTCCCTTTCCCCTGGCCTTCTGGGTCTTGTGCGCTCCTCTTTTCAGCCACATTGTTCTCGTGACTCGAGCCCGGCATGTTCCATATTGCGTGCTCACGGGCCTCGTAAATTCCACGGGTAATCGCTGCCACTCCAGGAGCTGGAGTTGAGGAAGGCACGCTTCTTGTCCACCCAGGACCCTACACTCCTCCTCTGCTTGGGCCGGGTGGAACCTGGGAGATCCTAATAGGCTCGCGTGAGGCCCTGAAGAGCCTGGGTTACCAGTACGTGTCTTCATGTACCAGTAAAGTTCGAGAGATGTGCATGTTATTTGGAGGCATTGCTGTCTGTGTAGTCGAAGGACCGATGGGGGTGGGGAGTGTGTACGTTTGTGGCATAGTTTTCTCAAAGCATCCGGTCTGTACGGTGAAACAGACGTAGTGGGAAGAGCTAAATTTACAAATGCGCCCCTCACCTCACTGTGAGAGAAATAGTTTACTCTGGTGTCCACATGCCAGTTAGCCCTTTAAAATGATCAGAATGAGGAGAGTAAAAAAAATCAAGAACTACGTGATCTGCGATAAAACCTAAGCATTTTTTTAAATCCAGGGTTGATCCATTTTCTAAGAAAGATTGGTATGATGTGAAAGCACCAGCTATGTTCAATATAAGAAATATCGGGAAAACGTTAGTCACGAGAACTCAAGGAACCAGTGAGTATCTTATTCTTGGTTTGTATTTTTCTTAAATTGAGACGTGTGTATGTTGGTCTCCTGTTGGTCCTGGTGAGACTTGAAGGAAATGTCAGCTCTTGGTTGCAGCTTTGGACCTCGTGGTGCTTGTTTTTTGGTACAACACTTGTAGAAGCATTGTGGTGCTTTTAGAATCACTAAGAAAATGTGCATGGGTAGTTTTGTGCTTCTAATGAGCACTGTCAGTAAATTATTGGTGTCTAGATGGACTTGGTTAAAAAAGTTAAGGTGTTTATAATTTACCATTAATTTAATAATCTCAACTTTATGTATGAGCATTATTTTATTTGGCTTGACTTTGCTTTTGTGGTTCCTAATGTTAAGACAATTGATTCTTGTTTTATAGAAATCGCATCTGATGGCCTCAAGGGTCGTGTTTTTGAAGTGAGCCTTGCTGATCTGCAGAATGATGAAGTTGCCTTTAGAAAATTCAAGCTAATTACTGAGGATGTTCAGGGCAAAAACTGCCTAACTAACTTCCATGGCATGGATCTTACTCGTGACAAAATGTGCTCCATGGTCAAAAAGTGGCAGGTGAGAACAGAAGTTTTAGAGTGCATGGTCATGTGGCTGGCATGACCAAGAATGTCATGGTGTAATGACAGGAAGGAGCAAATCATGTGATTGAGGTTTAGGTTTCATTTTAAATCCTGGATGTTTTCTTGCTATTATTGAGTGCTGACTGTGGGATTGTCACTCCTGAACTTGAGCAACAGCTGAGCAAGCCATGTTCCTCCTATTCGTTTAAATTGAGTTCAAGATTTAATCCTGGGTTATCGTCAAAGTTAGTTTTCTTGCTGCATGTATTAGTGGCTGGTTGGGGTCTAGGTGCAGGTTTGCAGTTTTCGCCTATCTTGAGAATATCTTTAGACCTCGAAACTCAGTGAATTTTATAGTGAAAGGGTGGATTGGGCTAGTCTTGATTACCTCTGGTAATATAGCATAATAGGAGTGGGAGAGTCTCTGGTGTGAGGTTGAAATCTTGGCTTCATTTCCCAGTTGTGTTCTCTTTGGCAAGTAACTTAAAGCTTCCTAAGCCTTAGTTTCTTTATCTGTAAAATGTAGGTAAGAGTATCATCTCATGGAGTTATGAGGATGAAATAAAAGATCCATTTAAACATGCTTAGTATAGTGCTTGGCACAGAAAGATTTAGTGAACAGTGGTATTATTACAGGAAATAATTACATTGGTTCAGATGTGTCTGGCTAACCATCCAGTTTGGGGATATTTTGTATGTGGGAATGAATGATGACAAGATGTTTCGGTCCCAGATGATACATACTGATTATACCGTTACATTTATTTCTGACATTCCCCTAAGGTTTTATGGTTGCATTTCTGGAAATATTTAAGATCCTTTGGCTATCATTGTATTATATTCATTTTTTAAACTGAGGTATAAAATTTACAAAATGCAAAGAAGACAATTCAGTCACTACCTGAGATTGTTCTTTTCTTCTGGTGAGGAAGATTAGCCCTGAGCTAACATTTGCTGCCCATCTTCCTCTACTTGATATGTGGAATGCCGCCACAGCATGGCTTGAGTGGCGTGTAGGTCTGTGCCTGGGATCCGAACCTGCAAACCCTGGGCCGCCGAAGCTGAGTGCACGAACTTAACCACTATGCCACCTGGCCGGCCATAAGATTGTTTTTTAAGTTTAGGCAATAATATGACTAATTATGGATATTTTTATTCTGTTTTAACTGTGAAATTGAATATTTAATCCTAGGCATGGATTTAGTTTGGAACATAAAGACCATTTAAAAATATGTGCATTTTAGTATTGTTACAACAACATTTCACCTATTCAGAACACATTTTTTAAAACGGTGGAGCAGGGCCGGCCCCATGGCGTAGGGGTTAAGTTCAGTGCACTCCGCTTTGGCAGCCGGGGTTTGCAGGTTCAGATCCTGGCGGGGACCTACACCACTCGTCAGTTATGCTGTGGCAGCGACCCACAAAGAGGAAGATTGGAGGGGCCAGCCCAGTGGTGCAAGCGGTTAAGTGCGTGCGCTCCGCTGCAGCGGCCCGGGGTTCGCCGGTTTGGGTCCCGAGCGTGCACCAATGCCCTGCTTCGCAAGCCATGCTGTGGCAGTGTCCCATATAAAGTGGAGGAAGATGGGCATGGATGTTAGCCCAGGGCCAGTCTTCCTCAGCAAAAAGAGGAGGATTGGCAGATGTTAGCTCAGGGCTGATCTTCCTCATAAAAAAAAAGAAAAAAACAAAGAGGAAGATTGGCACAGATGTTAGCGCAGGGCTAATCTTCCTCAGCAAAAAAAAAAGAAGTGCAGATGTCTTTATTGTAGAGTCTCTCTTAGAACCTGTTTTCCTCTTATCTTGCGGAGTTGTACAGTTGATTAGAGGGGAGGGCAGGCTGTTAGAGGCTGGCATGTATATGTACAAGGTGTGGAGTGGATGCTGTTGATACAGTGATAGTGGGGATAGAGAAGTCACCTAGAGAGGAGGAGGGAAGACAGTTGAGAGGCTGTGGTATTTATTTAATTGGATATGAAGGATAGTAAGGATTTGGGGTAATGTAAGATTACAAGGAAGTTAATTCTGTAAATTAGACATGTAACTTATGCTTTATATTGTGTGATGAATACTTGATCTTCCAGCTTTTTTATATTAGAGTTTAAGGGATGAAATTGATAACATTAAAACCTGGTGTGTCTGACAGTGTCTTCTTTTCACTAGACCATGATTGAAGCTCATGTTGATGTCAAGACTACCGATGGTTATTTGCTTCGTCTGTTCTGTGTTGGTTTTACTAAAAAACGCAACAATCAGATTCGGAAGACCTCTTATGCTCAGCACCAGCAGGTCCGCCAAATCAGGAAGAAGATGATGGAAATCATGACCCGAGAGGTGCAGACAAATGACTTAAAAGAAGTGGTCAATAAATTGTAAGTATTGCTTTCCCTCACACAACACAACCTGGAATCTCTGACAGTCTCTCAGATGAGGGAAAGCACATGAGACAAGGTGGAGTCAGATCAGTGTTTAAATCCTGTCTGTGAAACCGCCTAGCTACATCCCTTGAAATAAAAGCATGTTAAATACTCAGTAACTGTTATTTGGTTTCTTTATCCTTTTTTTTGGATGAAGCTATCGCAAGGCATTTAGTGAGACTTGAAGCACAGGAAATGCTCTTGCCTTAATTGGAAAGTACAGTGAGTAGACAAAACCTTCCACAAACAATTATATATGGGAATAAGTGATGACAGAATGTTTCGGTCCCAGATGTCCAGTGATAAAACTGTTAACATTTTTCTGATGTTCCCATGCAGTTGGCTAAGAGAGTGTAATGGAAAAGGCATAAGGCTTGGACTCAGAAGGCTCAAATGCTAACTTGACTACTGAGCCTTCTAACTAGCTGTATAATTCAAATCATTTAACCTTCACCTGTAAAAGGGGCGGTAATAGACTATTTTGCATGAGGATTCGTGTGGGTTAAATGAGTTATTATATGTGTAGGTTTATTCTAATCTATCACTACTGGTTTGCAGGATTCCAGACAGTATTGGAAAGGACATAGAAAAGGCTTGCCAATCTATTTATCCACTCCACGATGTCTTTGTTAGAAAAGTAAAAATGCTAAAGAAGCCCAAGTTTGAATGTAAGTGAAAAATCACAGGATTCCTGAAAGAAAAAATTGTGTGGCCAAATATATTGTTTGGTGTTTTGTTTTTGTGACTTTCAGGCCAGATGATGGCTTTTTTTTTCTGTCATGCCTACATAGTATTGAAGGACCATTGTTTCAAGATACGGTCTACTCTAACAGAATTTTTCTTCCTTTTAAAGTGGGAAAACTCATGGAGCTTCATGGTGAAGGTAGCAGTTCTGGAAAAGCTACTGGGGATGAGACAGGTGCTAAAGTTGAACGAGCTGATGGATATGAGCCACCAGTCCAAGAATCTGTTTAAAATTCAGACTTTTAATGGAGACGAATAAAAAATCTTATTTGTGATGTTTTATTTCTGGTCATTCTTTTTAAATAATCCGATAGCTTGGTGAATCAGATATTCTGAATTGATAGTAGCATGGTGGACATGTCTGACTTGAATGGATTTTATCCGTTGCTCTTAGATACTAACTGGCTGAGAGGGTAGTGATTTATTTTAAAGCTGTAGTGATGAGGAAGCATTACAGGTGGTTAATAAAAGGAACCCTTTCTTTACATGGCTTAAGTTTTTAGATGGTTCTCAGAACCATCTGGAAGGCTTGTTAAAACAGATTGCAGGGCCCTACCCCCAGAGCTTCTGATTGAGTCGTGCTAGGGTGAGGCCTGAAATTTTGCGTTTTTAATAAGTTCTCAGGTAATGCTGATGGCCAGGGACTACACTTTGAGAACTGCTGTGCTAGACAGATTGAATAATGGAAAGGGAAGAGCCCCTTGACTTTTTGGGGGGGTGGGTGAGGAAGATCAGCCCTGAGCTAACATCCATGCCAATCCTCTTTTTGCTGAGGAAGACTGGCCCTGGGCTAAGGTCTGTGCCCATCTTCCTCCACTTTATATGGGATGCCACCACAGCATGGCCTGACAAGCGGTGCAGGCCCAGGATCCGAACCTGGGCTGCCAGCAGCGGAGGGTGCGCACTTAACCACTACACCACGGGGGCAGTGTCCCTCGTTGATTTTTAGTTTCGTTTTTTTTTTAAATCCAAATGCTGTCTTCTTTCTCTAGCTGTAAAATGCCCCGGTGTGCACCTGCACTGTGAAGCTAAACTTGGCTAGAGAAATTGGTTATTGATCTGTTAATAAGGGGGCATTTAATGCTGCCTACTATACAGTATTGCTTCTCTAGTCACCCATTCTGTTCTATACCCCTTCTCTCAAACCTCCAGCTTTCTCATTGTTGCTCAGCTGATGACCTTAAAATCATGAAGAAAGTTTCAAGTAGATGAGAAAACAACCTCACGAATTCCCATTACTTCCACCCTGCCATCTATGCATGGGTTCACATTTTCTGCCTTCCCTCTTGTCACTGAGTGAATTGTACTAGGAAAGCCTTTCTAGTTGAGCATCAAATCCCACCTCTTGCCTAATCAATTTCATGGTTCCAACAATTCTCACCTTTATTGATATTCCTTCTTCCAATCCCATAAGCATAGAAACAAATCCTCTACCCTTCCAGGTATCATCCTACTCAAACCACTTATACCAAAGCTTAAAAGGGTTAACCATATTTTTTGTATGTAATTTTACTTTTCTTGAGTCTGCTGCAATTCGGCTTTTCCCCTCACACCACTCAAGGGAAGCAGTTGCTGTCATGATTACCAGTGACTTTGTTGCTAGATCCAGTGGTCCATCTTTGGCCTTCATTTTATTTGGCTTCTGTTGGTAACATTTGATAGTTGATTTCCTCCTGTTTTTCTTAACTGCCTTCCAGAATCACCTCAAAGTTTTCCTACATCATTGGCTACTCCTTTGCTAGTTCATCTCAGACCTTAGTGTTGGAGAGCCCTAGGGCTTAGTCCTTGGACATTTAGCAGTCTCTAGATAATCTTACTCAATTTCTTAGTTTTAAATAAACTGACTCCTAGATTTTTATTTCTAGCCTATACCCTTTGAACTCCAGGTTTGTGTATCCAACTGCCTACTTGATAGTTTCATTTGGATGTCAGATAGGTATTTCACATTTAACATGGTAAATGTTTAAAATGGTATTTCTAATCTCAACAATTCTACTCACCCTTCCATTTTAGGCCAAAATCTCCTGTGGTCATCCTTGACAGTTCATTCAAAATATATCTGGAATCTAACCATTTCTTACCACCTCCGTTGCTATCACTTTGGAGCAAGCCATTATTAGCACCATGACTGTTAATTGCCTAGCTGGTCTCTGAGTCCTCTAGTGCAATTTTATTTTAGATGGTCAGTTCACCCGAAAGGTCCCATGTGATCTTGCCTCTGACCTGTCTCTTACTACCATTCTCCTTATTCTTCTAGCTAAACTGCCCTCACGGTTCCTGAATGAGCTAGGTGCAATCTTAGGGCTTTTGCACTTGTTTTCCCTGTGCTTAGAATACTCTCCCTTAGGGCCGGCCCCGTGGCTTAGTGGTTAAGTGCGCGCACTCCACTACCGGCGCCCCGGGTTTGGATCCCGGGTGCGCACCGACGCACTGCTTGTCCGGCCATGCTGAGGCTGTGTCCCACATACAGCAACTAGAAGGATGTGCAGCTATGACATACAACTATCTACTGGGGCTTTGGGGGAAAAATAAAATTATAAAAAAAAAAAATACTCTCCCTTAGATGCCATGGAGCTTGCTCCTTTTAAGTCTCAGCAGACCCTGATGATGTTTGTCTTATTAAAAATTGTACCTTATTCTACACTATTTCCCCTGTTATTTTTTTCTATAATTTTACTTGTGTCTACTAGAAAAACTGGAGGACAGTGCTTTTTTGAGCCTGCTTCACTGCCCTACTCCCAGTGCCTAAAAGTTCAGTATTGAATAAAGGAATGAATAACATTCTCTACTGATAATCCCATAGTGAAGAAGCAACTGTTTCCAATAGAAGAGGTTACATTAGTTGTAGATTTGGGTTTCAAATGACGGGCTTTCTTTCCAGGGTGGACAGAAGTTGGGTCTAAAGAGGTCATTGAGGGTGGGGACCAGGAATAGGGTTATGTAAAGGGTGGTTTTCTTCTTGACGTTGGACATCATTTAGTGAGATAGGATATAATTGATAGTTAAGCTCCAGTCTGCTACATCTCTGAATAGGGCTTAGCACAGTTCTCTTTTGTCTTAGAAGGATTCATTTGAAAAGGGTTCCAGGGCCAGCCCCAGTGGCCTAGTGGTTAAATTTGGCATGCTCTGTTTGGTAGCCCAGGTTTGGTTCCCAGGCGCAGACCTACACCACTCATCTGTTGGTGGCCATGCTTTGGCGGTGGCTCATACAAAATAGAGGAAGGTTGGCAACACATGTTAGCTCAGGGCAAAACTTCCTTGGCAAAAAAAGAAAAAATGGGGTTCCAAAAAGAAAGTATTTTATTTTTTAAAAATGGTTTGGCCTGTTTGGTGATGAATTTTAGTCAAGTTACTTTCCCCACAGGCCAACTGGAAGGTGGTTAACATCCATCTAATGAAAAATACTGAAAGGGGTAACTCTAAGTTTCCCATTTAAGTATCTTAAATATACTGAATATGTAGATATTAAATATTCACAGATGGCTTTTCTCTACTTGATTCTTCTTGGAACAATTTTACATTGTTCTTTCATAGAACCCTCCATGGGTTCTTAAATGTGGAAGAGAAAGGCAGAAGAGGAGGCTGGGATAATGCGATGTGAGGACTCTGCCTGATGTCACTAGCTCTGAGGATGGAGAAAGAGGGCCATGGGCCAAGGGAAGTGAGTGGTCTCTAAAAGATGGAAAAGGCAAGGAAGTTCTCAGTGACATCATGGATGATAGAATATCCCATCATTATATATCCCACATTGCATGCACAATAGTCTCAAAATAACACTACCACCAATAGAATTACTGAGAACAGTTAAAAAAAAAATTTGGCTTATGGCCCACTAAGTTTTTATAGTTGTACCGTGTTAACACTGAACACATGGCCATTACTTATATTCTCACTTTTAGCCCTTATGTCGTCTCAGTGCTACAGGTATATGTTCTTAATGGCCACTTCCAGTCCTTAGTTTGACAGCTCTCTACTTATTTTGGTTGAAGCTTGTTCTCTGGTCAGTTCTTCAGGAAGTTCTCATGGCAACAATATTTTCCGAGTTCTTGCATGTTGAGTACAGTCTGTCAGTGTGCTTTATACCTGGAAGTCACTTTTATTGGGTATAAATTCTTGATTGACTCTTTCTTTGAGCATCTTAAATATGCTGCTCCATTTTCTTCTGGCGTAAAGCATTGCTAATGAAAGTCTGATGATAATCTAATTTTCTTTTCCTTATTAGTCACTTTCTAGTTTTAGCTAGAAGCCCAAAGAATTTTTTGTTTCTTTAAAACAAAAAAATAATTTTATAAAATATGTCTTGGTAGTGGTTCTTCTGATTGAATAGCCTCAGATATGCAATATACTCTCTTAATATATAGTTTCAATTTGTTTTTCAGTAAAGTTTTCCTAAATTATAGTTTTTAGCATTTGTTCTTTTCCCTTGATTTGTTTTCTTTATTGGGGACTTCTTGGACTATGATCTTCTGGCAGCTGTTCTTGTCCTTAACGATCCATGTGATAAACAACTTGGGCTGTATTTCTGGAAGGGGTTGGCTAATTACTACCCATGGGCTAAATCTGGCCAGTTTCTGTTTTTGAATGGCCTACAAGCTAAGAAAGGCTGAAAAAAATATATTTTACTACATGTGAAAACTGTATGAAATTCAAATTTCAGTATCCACAAGTGAAGTTTCATTGGAACACACCACACTCATTCATCTTTATGTGTTGTCAATTGCTGCCTTTTGCACTACAGAGGCAGAGTTGAGTAGATGCGACAGAGCCCAACCATATGTGGCACACTCATCACATTAAGGAGCAGCACTTTGCAAATTGCAGTGACATAGTTATAACTCAACGTTTTGAGTGCCACATGTATCACCTGTGTGAAAAGACATCTTCAAAGCTGCAATACTAAAATCTCATTACAAATCATTTGTTTCCTCTTATTATGCCTACATAATATCCTCAATTTTGCCCCTTGACCCTTTACAGAAAAAGCTTACTGATGCCTGCTGTAAATAAGGAAATAAAGCATTCAAATTCAACTGATAGGGTTTGGGCAAAACTTGCAATGAAGAAAAAGTTATTTTTTAATTTATAAAATGTTTTATGAATATTTATTTTGTGTGTGTGTGTGTGAAGTCTTCTGGGCCAGTTCAGTGTACTGTTATACCTTCCACTGCTAAACATGAGATTGATAATGTTACACGCTTGTGCTGTAAATGCTCATCAAGTTTCAGAGGAGATTATCCCATTCAGAGGACTGCTACTGTTAGAAGAGTGTCAGTGGACAACTGCCACTGGCCACCAGTGGGTGGGCCAGAATTTAACGCAAGGGCCTCTACCCTCTGATGTTCAAAGTTTTCACTATATAGATGATGTCCTGTTGGTTGGCAAGTCAGAATCCTCAATCTCATAGGCCTTGACTGGTTTTATCACACCCCCACCAAGAGGGGTGTTTGATACACCAATAAAATTCAAGGGCCTGCTCACCAAGTATAGTTTCTTGGAACTGTGTGGGTAGATTCACAATGCACCAGTCAAGGAAAAACTGCTGTCTCTTTGACCTGCCACCACCTAAAAGGAGGCCCAACTCCTTGGATGCTTTGGGTATTGGAGACAGTATGTGCCTCAGTAAACAGGCCTTTCTGGTCAACTAAAAACAGTGTGTTCTGGAGTGCAGCAGCCTTAGCATCTTCATTTTGCATGAAGTGGTGACAGCAACTCTTGGAAAACCATGTCTCCCACCCCTTCATCCAAAGCATAGCTGCTGGCTCAGTGGGGCCCTCACTTCACAGAGATCCCCTAAATACCTGGACCCAAATCACTGCTGCCTTAGCTAAGTTAAAAGCTGTCCACTGTGCTGCTGTGGCTGTCCAACCTCAGCACCAGCTACACAGAACTAAAGTGAACATGGTCACTGCTCAGTGGGCTGAACTCAAGGCCATTCTTACAGATCTGGCCAATACTTCCCTTGATGAACAGTCCCCTTTGTTGACTCTTGGGCTTTTGCCCATGGTCTACCCATCTAGTCTGCCACTTGAAAGACTATATTCAGGCAGACTAAAGATACCCCTTTTTGGGGGTGTAAATTGTGGGAACAAATTGTGGCTGCTAATGGGACCATCTGGGTCACTCATGTAGATGCTTATGGTAAATGCCAGTTCTCTGATATGACCTAGTAGAATCAAGCTGCTGATCAAGCCTGCACCACCCAGATTGCCCCATACGTGGCAACATGTCTACCATCACGTGCTGTGCACATGGTGAACACTTTCTCATGCATGCCAGACTTGTGACTCCTGCCAAAAGTTGTCTCGAGGTAAATGAGGCCATATTACACAGATTGGCTACTGACAGACCAACTACACTGGATCTCTGGCCACCTCTCAGGGCGACTGACTGATGGTGCCTCAGCACTGTTGACACATTTTTAAGTTATGATGTTGCTGTTCCAGTCCGATCAACTGACTTTGGCCACACAATTGTAGCCGTTGAAACTAATGTGTCCTATGTGTCATGTTAGTTTTCCAGACCACTTACAATCTGACAATAGGCACTTTTTTGTCACAAAGACCACCCAGCAATGAGCCAATAATGAGAGTATTTGATGGATATCTCACGGCTCCCTACCATCCAGATATCTAGCATTGTTGAGCATTAAAAAGGTTTCTGACTCTACTATCCTCACCTCCTCCTGTTCTATACAACTGAGTAAGGTAGTTGGATCACAGAATACAGTAATCCCCAGAAAAGGATCATCTTCTCTTGGTTGCCTCCTGGGTGATAATCAGGACAAAAGGTTTGGGTGGAAGTAGGGATGATTGAGGAAAAGATGAAATTATAGGTACCAATAATTTGTGTCAGTGGAGGGACGACAATAACCCTGGCACCTGGGGAGAAAACATCTTAGATCCCAGGAGGGAGGGAAGGGGAACAAAGAAGCACTTTTTGTTCCCTAGATCACCGTTTCTCAATCTTGGCACTATTGATAGTTTAGGCTGGATAATTCAGTGTTGTGAGGCACTGTCCTGTGCATTGTGGGATGTTTAGCAGTATTGCTGGCCTCTACCCACTAGATGCCAGTAGCACCTTTCCCCCAGTTGTGACAAATAAAAATACCTTCAGACATTGCCAAATGTCCCCTCTGGGGGGCAAAACTGCCCCCAGTTGAGAACCACTACGCTGAACCCAAAACTGCTACCCAAGTCAAGCGGCAGTTGCAGCTAACAGTCTGACCTGCTGCTGTGTTTGGCATCTGTCCATGGGCTCTGAAAACAGAAAAACTCATGTAGACATGGTCCTGAATTGTTCTGCTGTGCCTGATGCCGTCAACAGCAACTCCCAAATGCAAACACGTACAAACTCACAGATCAATACAACCTTGATTCAGTCTGGCTGATCACAGTCTGAGTGGCCTTGGGCAATGCCAAAAATGGCAACTGAAGCTGCACCTATTTGGTGACACTGTCCATGTGACTTAACCAAACCAATGTGATGATAATCCAAATCAGGTTTGACAACAAATCCTGAAGTCACTTGTGTGCTTTTGGGTTATATTTTTGTATGTGGCGGAAAAAAGTGAGTCATGAGATATCTCTCCACTGGGGACAGGGGTGGCTTTTGGTCCGTCTATTTCCCCTCTATTTATTGACAATGACCCCAAAGATTAGCAGATCAGTTTAAATTCACTGCACAGGTCGTACTTAATGATAACATGGACTTAGAATACATAGTAGCTGCCTAAAATAAGATCCACTGCTCCCCTCTTGACTTATTCACAGTTGGCCAAGTCTGGGACCCTGGAAAGAATGACAGGTCAATACCACAGGTTGGCTTCACCTGCTGCTTGGAGTATTACCAATAGTGGCCTTAATTAAATGTTGTATGAGATTCTAACCTTTGTTGGTTAGATTAATGAGAGTGGCTGATGGAGGATACTCATTCAAGTTTGGCAAGAACATGTCAGGCTGAGGAGTGAATTTTGAGAGGCAATCTGCTATAGAGCCTGCGTGTCCCTGCGTGTTCTTGTTGGGTATGCCAAGAATACAATTCTCTGACTGCTCTTTACCTAGGCCATTTCTCAGGGTTCTGTTTGCATCCTCATGAACAACCTTGAGGAATGAGGTAATGTTTCCCCCTGGAAAAAGAGCAGGCTTGGTTCCACTTACTATGAAAGAAGTAAATCTTAGTGTTCCTCTTCTGTAATGCAACCTACCAAGAGATGGGCCCTTTGTATCACTTGTGGGATTTGGGGGTCATGAGAAACTGACACAAATGAACATGAAACTCTAGCTATTGATTTTGCTGTGAGTAATCAAGTCCTTTGTTTTCGACCCAGGAGTCTCATGCCTTTCGCCAGCATCTACGAAACTGTGGCAGACTAACTTTTTAGCTTACAAGTTGGGTAAAATGTCAAACACTGCACAGTTCCTGACACTTTCTCCTCCCCACTTATTTTGAAGCAAATCTCAGATATCAAATGTTAATATTTCAGCACGTATCTCTAAAACAATTCCTTAAAAAGAAAACAACCACAATCCTATAAACACATGTCGAAATGTCAACAATAATTCCTTAATACTATTAAGTATCCAGTCACACCAATTTAATGGGTGGTTAATTCTCTGTTGGATATAGTGCTGTGGTAGGCAATGCAAATGTAAAAGCTATGAAGGGTAGTGAGTTTCCATTTGCTAAAACTATTCACGAAGTCAAGGTCAAGAAATTATTGCAGGTGCCATTAGCTCTTAGAAGTCTGTTCACGGTACTGTAATTGTTTTGTGTCAAAAGAAAATATAACTCACTACAGTGGCTGAAACTGACAATACCAATAGACTGATAAAACCAAATGTTAGTAAGGATGTGGAGTAACTGGAACTTTCAAACATCACTAGTAGAGTGTAAAACGGTACAACCACTTTGTAAAACAGGCAGCTTTTAAAATAAATTAAACATATATCTATTTTACTACTTAACAATTTTACTCCTAGGTATTTATCCAAGAGAAATGAAATCCTATGTGCACAAAAAGACTTGTTTAAGAATATTCATACCAGTCAATTATATCTCAATAAAGCCAGAAAAAAAAAAAAAAAGAAAGAATGTTCAGGGCCGGCCTGGTGGCTTAGCGGTTAAGTGCGCGTGCTCCGCAACTAGCAGCCCGGGTTCGGATCCCGGGCGCGCACCGACACACCGCTTCTCCGGCCATGCTGAGACCGCGTCCCACATACAGCAACTAGAAGGATGTGCAACTATGACATACAACTATCTACTGGGGCTTCGGGGAAAAAAAAAGGAGGAGGATTGGCAATAGATGTTAGCTCAGAGCCAGTCTTCCTCAGCAAAAAAAGAGGAGGATTAGCATGGATGTTAGCTCAGGGCTGATCTCCCTCACAAAAAAAAAAAAAAAAAAAAAAAGATTTTAAAAAAAAAAAAAGAAAGAATGTTCATACTGGCTTTATTCATAATAGCTAAAAACCAGAAAAAACCTGATAGGAGAATGGATAAACAAATTGTGGTATATTCATATGATGAAATACTACTGAGTAATAAAAGGGAATGAACTACTGTTACACCCAGCAACATGGATAACCTCAAAAATATTACATTGAGCAAAAGAAGCCTGAAGAAAAGAGTGGATGCTATGTTATTCCATTTTTATAAAGTTCTAGAACAGGCAAAACATTTCTATGGTGATAAAAATCAGAACAGTGGTCTCTGCAGGAGGAAAGAGATGAGGGAGGAAACAAGGATGTGGTGACTGACTGGAAAGAGGTATGAGGAACTTTCTAGGTGATGGAAATGTTCTATATATTTATTGATGGTTCTACAAGTGTATATAATTGTCAAAAGTCATAGAGTTATATCCTTAATATCTATGCATTTTATGCAAATTATGCCCCAATTAAAAAAAAATGTTGGTCTAGCCAGACAGGTCATAGACTTGCTGCATTTTAGTGTCTGTCTGTCCCATTCTGGGGTATGCTTTCCACCCAATGAAATCAGCACTTCGTACCTATTCAGGTCTGGAACCAAACCTTTTTTTTCTGTCATGGGCTTCTTGGCTGCCACAGTATTCAGGACCTTGGCTCCATGTATGGCTCTGCATGGTGGTGTGGACATCACCTCCAGGAGTCACATGGCCAGGTCTGATCATGATGTCCAATAATCCAGTGGTCATGGTTAGTATTTCCACCTATGGCCTGATGGTAGAGGTCTTCATTGCTGAATCCTAAACAAGAAAATCTTACTATCTGCAGCTGGGCACCAGATTGAGTGATTTGGTTGCTGGCTTTGTGGGGACCATCAGTGTGTGAGGTCTGCTCAGCAGCCCTATTTGTGAATATGATCTTGATTCTCATCTTCCCTGAGGTACTCAGCTTCTATGGTCTCATTATTACCCTTATGCTCTTTATAAAGTAGTCCTTCCCTGTGTCCATCAATAGGATATAATATAGAGGCCATCCAGCCCCATCTAGCAGGAACAGCCTCATATACCTGCATAGGGGCAATCATCCCACTACGTAGTCAGTCTTATAGATGTACAGTGTTTTAGTGCCCTATTTTCTGTTGCTCTCAGCGCTTGCCCCCAACTCCCTCATTGCAGTGGATACGTAGGCCTTCTTATAGCCCAACCAGGCACCTCTGACCAGCAAAGATACAGGCCTCTGCCTGCTGCCCCACATTCATCTTCCCCTAAAGTACTCTGTATATACAGATGAATTGGATTTTTTAAATCGCTGCATGTTGTTTTTTTTTTTTAATAGCTTTGACATTTCATATGTCTAAAGAGGACACCACTATCTCCCTAGTATAGAGTAATCTTAGATATAGTACTGCACTGGAGGGTTAGCCACATGGTCTGAGGCTCTTTGGAAGTAACAACTCTGCTGGCCACTTGGGGCCCTGGGGAATAATGTGGTAGGCCTCAGTGATCCTTTGAGTTAGGGCTCTATCCAATAAAAAACTTGGATACGATTGGGGAAATAAATGTAGTTGTTGTTTCTTTTAATTGTAAAAAAGAACTAAATATGGGCCAATATGTTGGTATTAAGATTGTCAGTCAATTTCTGTTAAAAGAGGATAGACACTGGCAGGTAATTTTCCTTTCTGAATTATGGATTTGAATCATTACTTCTCCTGAAAAATATTGCATTGAGTTATTGCCTAATTTGCAGTATTTGAAGATAAATAAAGAATCCATGGTGTACATACACTTAAGATTCCTTTATAAAAAAAATCCAGAATGTGTCCCGGACTCTGAAATATAAATTTATTAGCTTAACAGTGCTTGAGTTAATGTGTTGGTCTTCAAAATACTAAAACAGTGTTTTGCGCTATATGTGTATGAAAACCTAGGTTTAGGATTTCTCTGCTGTTACCAAAAGCACAGCCCTATACACACCTTTTCAAGATCTGATGTTCCAAGCATTCAAATATTTCCTATTAAACAAAAAAAGGAATCCCCATTAATGATCAGTTCATGTTTGAGTGTCTAGGTAACATCAATATAAATTGTCTACATAAAACTGTGAAGCTGAGCAGGAATTTTCTTTTCTTCGTGAAAGAAATAAATTCAAGGCTTTAATTTATTCTCTGCAACTCATTCTAATCAGAAGTATTATATCTGAGAAGTTACAACTGTTACAGGCCAATAAAACAGATCAATTTTACTTGTTTAACTGCTAAAGAGAAACATATCACTTTAGCACAAAAAATGAAAAAAGTACTGAATTGGGAATCAGTAGAGCTAGGCTTTCCTTTATGGCTCTACTGTACCTGTATGATCTTAGGCGAATCATTTAACCTCTGCATGTTGAGCTCTGGTCTCGAACCTCTCTTCTGCAGTTTAACAGGATGAGCTTGCAATTAGGTGAGAGGTCCCTAGATGGTGCTGTTGCTCTGAGTTAGGCTTTATATTTTTTCTATTAATTACAGTGAAGTAAAAAGGCATAGATTAGAAAATGATTTCCTTTCAGTTCTGAAAAAATTCACTGTTAAAAGAGTTCATTCGATCGCATTCAAAATGGCATTGAATTATGAATCATGTGGCCCACGTACATGTGACATTAATTAAAAGGAATAAACCATTAATGATTATATACCAAATATCCCCTTATAATTAGCCCATATATCCATCACTATTTCTAGTATATTTATCTAAACTTAAGAAACTAAATAAAAACTAAACAATTATTGTGAAGAGTACTGATGTATAACAAACTCTTCAGAAAAATGACGTTTTGTTTTTTTCAAATGCCAGCTCTAAATAAATTTTGATAAATGCATTGATTTTTTTCATTATTAATGTTTCAGATTATATTCAAAACCTGTGATTTCCATGAGCACAAGGACAGATATATTACATTACCCCTCCAGCCATGTAAATGAAGGCCTCTTTTAAAGAAATCTGCTTTTAGTGTTCAAAAGGGTAAGAATAATATACTAAATGACTTCTCTAGTTTTAACCCACCACAGAAAAAGGATTTGGAGATTCTAGTTTGAGGAGGCTTGGATGAGCAATATGAGGTTTTCATTTAAAATTCCTGGAAGGAAAAAGAATACGTTCCTATTTCTCCCCTATGAAACTAAGTATAAAAATTATGTTCAATCAATATACAGAACAAGAAAATACCTATGAAAACCCATTCCAAGCTACATTTTGGCTTCTTGTCAGTTGATTGGGTAATAAATGGCAAGCAAAAAAAGGTAGCATGACAGAGTGAAATAACATAAAACTGAATTTTGTTTCAATATTTTTGTCAAAAATTAAAAAGGAAAGATATTGGATCTTGGTGGATCCAAGATAGTATATATGTGAAAATTATCCGTCCATCCAACCAACCAACCAACCAACCAACCAACCAACCAACCAACCTTTACTGAGCCTATATGGTGCAAAGAGCTGGAGATATGAAGATAAGATACCATCTCTATTCTCGAAAAACTCAGTCTAGTATGAGAAAAAGACTGAAAATTTCGGTTCAGTTTATTATAGTGTCAAGTAGATTTACAACTATTGCACTTATCACTCAGCTGACAGAAGGCCAAAATTTAAGAGGGATATTTTTCTCCAATAAAGCCAGCTTTTCACGATCTTCAATATACTAGAATTATACAAAGAAATATACCTCACGTCCTACTGCAGACACTCCCTCCTTCCTGCTGTCATATAGCTTGCTGCAAATGGGAATTTAGTTGGGACAATCTGTTTCTCATGAAATTACTCTTGAGTGAGATCTGACAAGAGTTTTCTTTATACTGTCTTCTTTATCCAAACTATGTGGAAAAAACAGCTCCCATACTCCAAAATCAATTGTAACCATATAACTGGGAGATAAATTTTAATCAAAGACAAAGTAAATATCTCCTCCCTTACAGAAAACCACATGGTGTTCACATAATGGTTTGACCACGGGCTGCCTAACTTTGGACAATGGGAAACAACAAAAGCTAAAAAGTGGCCCAGCATATGAAACTCTTCTCAAAAACAGAAGAAAGTCATGAACATTGTTGGGAAAGTGTTTTACATTTCCAATGAAATTCTATTCCATTGATCTGTTTGGAAGATTGTCTTCGACCTATTTGGCTTTAGCCCATAAACGAATTGATTCAGTCAAGTAAAGAATCACTTTTATCTTATGCCTGGAATGCAGAACAATGGACAGCAAGAAAGTGGTTTTTTAATTTACTCTAACAATTGTGCAGGGATGAGGGGGTGGGGGAGACCCAAAAAGAGTATCAGCATTCGGTCTTCTTAAATTATTTTTCATTCTGATTATATTGGGAAGAAATGAGCTGTGGGGGTTTGGCATTGTTTTCCATCTTAACAGTTGCTCTGTACTGAGATATATGTGATTCATAATGTACCACTACAACAAGACACAGCTTTTATATATTACTGGGGTAACGCAAAGAAAATGAACTTTTCTTTGGATACCAGTAATTGTCAAAAGAATGATTGCAGATTCAGAAAATGTGCTTTATAATAACCCTGTTAACATAAAGTATACATGGAGGACAGAAATAAGTACGGCAGGTATGTGGAAGGGTTAGTTGTGTTAGCAAGGCATTTCAGGATGGTTTTGGTTCTTCTGACTAACATACATAAAATGTTAGCCCCCTTCAAATCCTTGGACAAAGGGGAAAGCCTTAGTAACACAGGGAGCATTTGTTGAGCATGAGCTGATTCATCCCGTGCTCACAAAGGCTCCAACTAGTCAAGAAACTAACCCCTCCTGAAGCAAGGATTTGCCCTGGTAATGAGGAAAATGCGCTCAAGCTGTTAGAATTAATTTGAATATCAAAAATGAAATTCAGATTACCAACCATGTCCTGATAGTTACAGCATGTAGAATATCAAACGTCCTCTTTTTAAACTGAAGTAAAAAATGAAGAAGCACGGTTAATTTACTTGTGCTGATGAAAATAGATGTCCAAGTGCAACTTTTACTTGTAAGCCTCCCCATGCTGCCATGTCCCCAGACATTTTCTCTGGGGGAAGGGTGTATCTGCCTTGCTAATCCTGCTTGATGTTTTCCTTGGTAGAATACTTGCTTAAGGGCTTCCACGTGCATGTTTCTACTGTGAATGAAAGCTAACTACAAAATCTAGACATTTTTTGCTTTCAGAAAATTCTAGTGTACCATGTACAGCATAGAGATTTCTTTCAGTTTAAAAAATAGTGCAAAAACATCTGATAGTCAAAGTGATAGTTCAAGTGAGTTCTTGTGCCAAGGAACACAGTCAAGCTTCACCTTTAGCTGACTTGTAAAAACTGAATGTAGTTTTTGGGAAATATTCCAGATTTTCCCATTAGTTCTCCACTCATCCAGTCATCATCCACAGATTCCAGCTCTGTTATTATATCTCCAGCCTGTAGGAAGACAGAAATTGGAAATTATTATTAGTTTCTGTTGAGTACATGCATGGTAAGCAGCCCACCTTGAGAGGTACGTATAATCTTCTCTTTATATAACTCATTTATCTTGATTTGCTGAGAAGATTAAATGAGGTATCACAAAGATGATCTGTACCTGATGATGCCATTTACTTGGCTACTGCTGTTCCTCAAAGCCCATTCCTTTGCCATTGTCACCTGAGTTGTATTTTGATTTTCCTGCTTGTATTTTGTGTGCCCAAAATGCACCACTCCTGATCTAAAGTTCTTCTTTAATAAATAATACCAACTATCGTGTATTACATATATATTTTTTTAATTAAAAAAATTTTATTTTTCATCTGACAATTATTTATTAAGCATCCACTATGTTTCAGACACTGCTCTGCGCACTACAGATACAGCAATGAATAAAGACCTCATTCTAGAGCGGGTAGACAAATAAATAAGCTGGCACAGGAGGACAGAAAGTGTGGGGCTGCCATTTCATTAGGGCAGTCAGGGAAGGTCCCACTGAAGGTGACACTGAAGCAAAGACTTGGAGATGAGAGAGTGAGCCATGTGCTTACTGTACACCTTGTCCTAGTCTATGTACTTCATAGGAATTAACTTATTTAAACAACACTGCAGTCCTAAAGATGAGTATTATTACAATTCCCATTTTACAGAGATACTTTTATAGATTTCCTTATTTTAAAGAAAAGAAAATGGAAGCTCAGAGAGCTTAAGCAACTTGCTCAGTGTCACACGTCTAATTAGCGGTAGAGATAGAATTCAAATCTAGTGTGATTTCAGGGCCTGTATTGCTAACCATTAGGCAATGTGGCCACCACATTTTACAGTGGACCTTTTTACTTAGAAAGGCTTTTACTATAATTGCCTTTTCCCAACATCCTGAGCATTTTGTACTCTACATTTATTCTTCCACATAATGGTATATTCTCCTCTACCATCTGGTTTTATTCCACTCCTCCATGGCCTCAATATCAAATTTGCATTCTTTCGTGTCTTAAAGAGCTTCACCCTGACTCAGAAGACTGATTTATCCTCATCAGGTTAGCCAAAGGGGCTGTATGTCTTGTTCATGTGTGAATTATAATTCCTCAACAGATAAAGACATAATTTTTGAAATTATCTCCTGAAACTATTTTGTTCTTTATGGTTTCTAACCATTTCCTAGAATCTGGGTTTAAGATTCTATAATGGTCCAAGATGACCCTGGCTACTTTTAAGAATATCTTTATAGGCTAAATGGATTTATTTGTAGCCCTAGTACATTGCCCTCTGGAAAAATGGTTTGCTTTAAGGCTTTTCTTTATGGAAAATGGAAAGGAAAAATGCTATCAAATGTCATTAATTTACTCTGCTAAAATCTGTAAAAATTCTGGCTATTCAAAGTTTCTCTTATAAATAAATTCCTTCTGGTTCTTAAATTATAACACAATGGTTGACTAAAACTATTTTTCCTAGCTCTGGTCCACACATACACACCATGTCAGTTTTCTAGGGACTAGGACAATTTTTTAAAAAAAATAAGTGTTATCTACTAATATTCTGTGGATATTTAATAAAGTATTAATGATAACAATACTGAAAGCAGTGCAGAATCCCTTAACTAAAAACTCTAGAACTATCTTCCTTACAGTCAGTCATTTGTAAAATGAAGACAACTTATTTTCTGGAGGATACTGTTATATGAGTTCTGTTATTTATACTGACATAACTTAAAGGCCAAAATAACATCCAAAAAGTGTGAATCCAGATTGTTCACCTGCAGTAACATTTTATGTAAAGAAAAAAGGAATTAATTTTGAGCCACTGACTCTCAAGACTGAAAGGACTAGGGCAATAGTTTCCAAACATTTGGATTTTAAAGACCAAAAAGTTAAAAAAAAAAGGAACTGATATAGGGTTACCAAATTATAATTTTGCAAAAGAAATATCTATAATTTACTAATAATATTTTATAATAGAAATGATATTTTAATATGAAAAAGAATAAATTCTTAGAAGAAAGGAAAACTCCATCACAAAATAGGAAAGTTAGCAACCTTATACTGACATATCTCAGCATGCCCCCTCCTTACTTATGATTCCCCAAAAGCCTGCATATACCCAATATCACCTTGTTTTTCTCATTTTGTTGTAGACAGGTGAAAACCTGTTTCAGTGAAAACACCCACTGTTTTATGTCTCACCTTGTCCAATCACTCCTTGATGCTTTAATTACTCCTATGGCATCCCTGCCTCTGACTATCTCCAATGATGAAGAATTTACCACTGTCTGACACAGGTTCTTCTGACAGCAGTGACTACTAAAACCACCTCCTTCCTCTGGCACAGTCCCATAGCACTACCTGGGTGCTTTTCTCTGACCATGGTCCAACTGTGGACTACGGAAACAGGATCATGGACATATTCTGTTTTTACTTTAAAAAAAAAAATAAGAGGCTTATTAATCTTCCTTTGATGAAGTAAGATTAAGATTCAATTTTGGCTTCTAAGAATACCTTTGCAAAGTAGCTTAACCTTTGGGATCACTTCCCTAAAGTCTAGTCAGTGTCTTTGTGGACAAGACTCCAGCATCTTATGAGGCACTGCCGCAGTGGCCAGTTGTAGTAGGTACCATCTGATTTCTCCACTGATGTCAAAGACATGACAGTAGCAAGCTGCAAGGATCATCCTCTACTAGGGCTACCAATGAAAACTCCAATATTACTGACATCTGATGTTATAAGACCTAGGAATAAGGAATTCACTTGGGAATTGTGGGACTATCAAGTCAATAAGGTTTTCTTTAAGTACCTAAACACCTTGCTGATAATTCACATTTGCCCTATTCACCTTCTCTAAACTCTTCCTTTAGAATTAGGGTCTGAGATCTGTTCATTCTTGGCTAATGAGCAATACTTTCTCCAATGCTCCATCCTTAAATAGAAGACATTTCAAAATTTATAGTTGCTTAATGCAGTTACAAAAAGACACACATTCTGACCTTGAAGGAAAGCTCATCTTCATTCTCCCCATGGAAATCATATAAGGCTTTGGCCTTCCTCCCCTTCAGGGATAAAGCAGACATACTTTTTGCCTCAGCTGTGAAGACACCAAAAATTCAAATATACAGAAAGACGTTGAACTAAAATATGAATCAAACATGTTAAGAAATCCCCTTGTCATTTCCAGGACAGATTATTTCCAATTAATTTTGAATTTATTTAACTTGCAAAAAGACAAAGGATGTTCTCTTCGCAGGAAAAAAATTATACAAAATATATTTAGTAGACAAAATTAGCCATTATTAAGTGAAGGCATTTTTATCTTTTTCCCCCCATAACTCCAACAAAGTATAAAGAGAATTTACATAACTTTATGAATCAATTCTTTCAAATGTAGGCAAACAAACTGAACATGGCCAGAGGAAAAAGGAATATACACTGTTTCAAAGGTCTTGGGTTCCCCTTAGAGAGTAATGGGTCATTTCTTGTAGTTGTCATACCTGGGCAGGGCCGCACAAAGACTGCTGGGAAGATCCCCTCCCTGTCACGCAGTCTCCCCTTGTACCAGTCCGAGTCCAGATGCTCAAGGATCAGGATCCGGTCTCCCCTCTTGAAGGATAAGTCATCACTGGTCTCTGCCGTAAAACTGTGAAGAGCTTCGCACCATTCTCCAGAAAAACTGTTATCCTGTTACAAATCAGAAGTCTGGTAAGAAACATAAGATTTTATCTAAAATTGATTTCTACAAAGCTTATAAAGTGGTGGGAAAAAAGCTAAGGGGTCATAAGATTTCAAAGCCTAAAGACTTTTTTAAATCACTCAACATTTTATGTTACCATTGAGTACCCAACATAAAAGTTTCCAATAACTTTTTTCTTAAAATATAATTCTAAAAAATTTGTGACTATTTTGCTTTTAAGGGATATACAATGCTTAAGTAAAAACTTTTCTCTAATTATCATCTATGACATTAGTTACATTAAAAAAATTAGGTAAAAGCATACAATATTTATGTACAGTATCTATGATACTTTGAAAAAATTCTGGTAAAGCATATAATTTTCAGTAAAGCTCTTCTTTACCTAAATTAAGAAGGATCAGTATGGGCAGTCCGTTAACTTCCAGGTCTTTACCTGATTCAGAGGCTATCAGATTCCATGGCATAAGACTTCATTCATTCGCACTTTTAATTTTATGAGGATTAGTTAGCTCTAAGGTGGGCAGGATAACGACCCAAATGAGGTGGGTAACATGATGGAACGCTCCAACAAGAATGCTTTTACCCTAAACATATCAGAGGAAGCTTTTGATCTGTGAAGAGGTGTCTGCCACATTCGAATGGGAGCCCTATGTTCAAGAAGCTCAAGCAGGGAGAAAGAATAATGCTACGAGCAAAGGCTTGGAGGCAGACAGGCCTGTGTTCCAGACCCAGCTCTGCCGCTTCCTAGCTGACACTAGGCAAGATGCTTCTCTTTTCCCAGCCTCAGCTTCATCTTAGGGTTGCTGTGAGGATTAAATGAGAAAATGCATGTAGAACGCTTAGTTCTAACATCTTAAGTTCTCAACAACTGATAGCTTATGAAACAAGAACAAAAAACAGGCAAACAAAAAATCCAAACACCAGCCCTCTTGCTCCTGCACTTGAGTAACTAACCCTAAAGAATAGTACTTATCACTCCCAAGAAATGCAGGCAACCACGTGACCATTTCCTTTTGGAGAACTGTAGTCACTTTATTTCTTGTTTCACTTGATCAGTGGGCAAGGAAGAAAGAATTAAGAGACACAGCCCAATTACCAGTGACATTTTGAGTAACAACGACTCCAGCAGGCTCACTCTTCTAAAATATGTCACAAAAAACATGGAAGTCACCCACATTCCTATTCAGTTTAAACACTGCTGAAGTCATGTTATACAGTGTAAAATTTTTAATCCATTTTTTTCTCTCTCCCATTATAAAAATAATACAAATGTCCCTAAACATTTGGCAAGTTTGGAAATGTATGAAGAAGAGGGAAAAATACCCACCCACCTATACTCTTACCACCTAAAGGCAACTGAATGTTAATAACTGAAATATTTTTCCTTCTAGTCTTTTTATGCTATATATTCAATTTCTCCATATATGTTTTCCTCTCATGACATTTACTTTATAAATCTAGTTTTTCACGGCCTCAGAACATTCTCCCAATAATGGTCATATTTAGGCTGTTTTCAATTTTTTCCTATTACAATAACACCACTATGATCATCTTTGTGACTAAAATCTTCTCTCATTCTTTATCATTTTCTTAGAGTGAGACATAATAATAATAATAATCTGTACTTTCTCTTTTTAACATTCATATACTTATAATTACTTGTTTAGTGTTGAGATGTATTGAATCTTTAACTAGATATGTTATATAATATTTTATTGCTGCTTTACAAGGTATTTCTTTGATTACAGTAAGTTAAAATATTTTTTTGATATCAGCCACTTATAGTATCTTTTTTATGAGTATTCCAATCATGCCTCTTTCCTTGTTTTCTATCAGTTTGCATGTCTTTCTAATCCATTTGTATGAGTTCTGTATACAATAAAGATATTAATTAACTATTTAATTTATTTCAAACATTTGCTATACCAATTGAAAAATGATTTATAACATTTTCTCTTGATAATTATGATTTTAATATTCCTCTCAGAGTTGAAAACTGGCTTTCACTACAGTTACCTATTCAAGCAGCCTACCTGAGAATTTGCACCAGAATCCTCTTTTTTGGTCTTTGATGGTACCTTTGTGCCTACATTAAAAAAAGAAAAAATTCAGATGTAAAGACCATACAGTATTGGAGAAAAACTGTAGGGGGAGAGTGAAAAGTCTGGGATTCTAGACGAGTCTCTTCATGTATTGGCTTCGTAAGTTTGAATGGCACTACCCTCTCTGGGCTTGTTTACTGTAAAGTGAAGGAGGATACACATTAGTTACACTCTATAGCCCATTTCTGTTTAAAAGTCTATGCTTCTTTGTTGGCCATTTCTGATATGAAGCCATGGCTAATTACCTAAAACACCAAAACTAGCTCTTTGAGAGATTACCACAATAATGACTACCCCAATAATGACTATTAGCATTTAAAAATAATTTTTGCTTCTATCTTAAAAAATATGGCAATATGGATTATTATACAGCTTACATATTATCCTATTATTTGGTTTAGTTGTATTAGGATAGGACATAATAAAACAATTATATTCTCTATACTCACTTAAAACATTTGTACCAGAGGTGGGATGATCCTCAACAAGTTCCACAAAGTTAAGAGGGAAAATCCCAGTTCTGTCTCGAAGTTCTCCTCTGGCCCATTCTTCATTCACATACTCTTTAAGAATAATAATTTCTCCCTCTGAGAAACTTAATTCATCCTTCTGGTCTCCAATATATTCAAATCGAGCAACACATCTTGGGCCTCTGAACAAAGAAGATCATATTTACGGGTTAAACTAAAGAGTACTAACGTTCAAAATGCTTTAAAATCTTCATTTAGTCTTTCAATAAACACTTATTCTGTTTACTATGGAACAAGGTATACTAGGCATAATTTAAAATTTTCCATGACAAAGAATAAGCTACATTTCTAAATGATAGTGCTTACTTTTTAGATATGAACATATTCACTCAGAAAGGCTAAAGTCAAGGTCACAGAGGACATGTAGAATTCCAGATAAGCAGCTGGGTGGTCAGTTTATGCCATGTCTTTTGATCACCTTTACTTCATTACAGAATCTCCCCAGTCTCCATGTCTTTGTTTCCTTGAGCCACAGTAATCATGGTCGAGTCTGAACCCTCTAAATCACAAATGCACTGAGTTTAGAAGTGCTAACCCTGAGAATCTCAGGGCAAGACTTCAAACTTCCATGGCAGAATGCAATGGGCATCAGCTGGCAGAGTAGATGCTCAATATATGCTGAATCAATCAGAGAGTTGTATATATAAATGAATGGCTTTCAAAACTAGAAGGTTCAAAGAAAACACAAATTTGGCATATTTTATCTTATAATACCTAATCTTATACCTAACACTGTTGTTTTAAAAATGATTTTTGTATTTCCTTTTAAAAAGGCTTCATTTCTGAGAATTAGAACAATCCTTAAATGATCTGCAATTTTGACTAAGAATAAAAGTAGAGATGAAATTGTGTCTCTAGAAAGTATGATTTAATACCAAACCTTTGATTTGAGGCTTTAGAAAGGAAGTTTCAAAAGCAACAGGCTAAGGATATGCAATTGCCTGAAGAGAAAAGGTTGGTACCGGCTCCAATCAAAGTCTGATTTAAGTCAGGTCAATGGATCAACGGCTGTAAAAGCCCACTTTAAATTCAACCTGCTGACACAGTAAACACAGCTTAAAAATAGAAGAAAAATTGAAGCCAAAGTAGAATTCAACTACTGTGGCAGCAGAAGTTTTCTTATTTGTGATAACCTTTGCATTTATTTTCTAAAGTCCTCAGGGAGCATCTCCTCATGTCTGACCTATTCAAAGACAGGTTTACAGTCTTCAGCAGGTAGTGAATTCTATTAATTTGCTCATTTAACTGGAAAATAAAGTTGCACTGTGGCAGTGTTTTAAATCACAAAGGAGTCACAATGATGCATAAAAGGTATATAAATTCAGAGAAAGGTCTTCAGACATAAAGGCAGACCCTTCCAACTTAACTCTTCCTCTCTTCCACTTCCTCTTAAAAACAAAACAATACAAGATGTCTAGCAGTGTTTTTTTAGGGTTCATATTTCTACAAAGTTTCAATATTTTCGATGACAAAACTATTTGAACCTCCTAAAAATCTGTTGGTAGATAAACACCAGAAGCCCAAAACAAAATGCACTGGATGACAAAAACATCTCTGCTCTAGCTGAGGCCAGGCTGTGGGAAGCATCAGGATAGACTCTGTTGCTGTCATATGTCCTATAGTGATAGGGAGAGTTGCTTATGTCAGCTTCCATCAGCATGTTGCACTTTCATCAGAATTTTAATCCACTAAGGCTTTTTTTAAAATTTATTTATTTATTTATTTTTGTGAGGAGATCAGCCCTGTGCTAACATCTGCCAATCCTCCTTGTTTTTTGCTGAGGAAGACTGGCCCTGGGCTAACATCCATGCCCATCTTCCTCCACTTACATGGGACACCGCCACAGCATGGCTTGCCAAGCAGCGCGTCAGTGCGCGCCCGGGATCCGAACCGGCAAACCCCGGGCCGCCGCAGCGGAACGCGCGCACTTAACCACTTGAGCCACCGGGCCAGCCCCCACTAAGGCTTTTTAAACAAGTATTCCTCATAATTAAAAAGACACATTGAGAATCTGAATAATCATACATCTGAAGTGTTGAAGCTTGGTAATTCTTTATGATATAAATGCTCACCTCCTTTGTATTTTGTGCAAAAAAAACACAAATAAAACTTACTTAACACAATGAGATGAAACCGATTCTCTTTTCCCATTTCTTCCTTCTGGAACGTCAATCTAGTAAAGACAAAATCAAGACAATAATTCTACTTTTTCAGATTCTAGTAAGATAAATTTAAAGCTAAGTAATTAGAAAATGCGTGATTGAAATTAACCAGTTTAGCTAGGTGTTACACTGATTAAGAGTTACCATGGGTGCTGAAAGGTGAGAAATTCAGAATTTGGATTTTGAAAAAAATGCATAACTTGTAATGTAGTCTTCCTTGAATAGCCCATCAATCCTTCTCTTATTTGCTGGAATAAGTACATTAAAATCATTCTACCCCTGACTGAGTTTTCTCTATCCTATATTCTCCAAGTTGAAAACTTCAGACGAGGAGGACTGAAGATAGAAACTAGGCATCAGGCATTCGTGCACCACCACACCTACTTATAGTGTTGGCAGAATTCTGCAATACTTTCCTGACCCCAAAATAAAATATTTTAATCAAACTTGTGGATTCTCTCCATTTTCATAACTCTGGAACATCTTTTTCCCTTCAGTATGAATAGGGAAGGAAGAAAGGAATTAGTACTCAGTGAGCATCTGCTAAGTCACAAGCACTTTATATAGTACTTCATTTATAAGGCTCAGTAGAGCTGTGTTGTAATAAAATATTTGACTGTAATGTACTAAGTCTGAAAACTACTTAAGGCTCTGAGGTTTATATTAAATAAATCAGTGCCCTTCTTGATGAATTCTAAAAGTTCGAAGTTTTAAAACAATTTTTTAAACTTGTAGGCTTAGAAATAACACTTATACCAATAATGTGGCAGATTCAGTGTGATTGATTTCAGTGTGGTAATTGTGCTTTTTAAAGTACTGCTACATTGGGAAGAAAAATGAGGAAGAGTGCTAAAACTAACATTATTCTTAATATTAATTTAGAGAATGTGGTTGGATTTCTCCAAAGAATCAGGGCATATATATCCTGGTCAATTTTTAAGACCCACATTTTGTAATTCAAGAGACTCAAACTCATTTATATTTGAAAAATACAGGTTTTCTGTTATATTTGTTTTCTAAGTTTTTGATGTAATGGAAAATCATTTGCTTTTTTCTTCCAGATAAGCTGTTAATGCTCAACTATTTAAGCTAGTTTTATTGATAGTTTCCAGTATCAATAAACTATATCAGGGACTGAGTCACACTCTTCCTATTGATATAAGTGTTCAAGTGGCAGTCTGATTTTATCCCCATGTTTCACAGCCACCTGGCCTTAGCACTCAGGGCTCTACCATTTGGTTCTGCTTTCACAAGTTAGGTTGTGAAGGTGTATAAAATTCTGATGCTTTAATATAATATTTCCAAATCAGATTTGAATTATTATGTGAAAAACCATTAATGGACAACTACCTCCAATGAAAGTATTCCCAAATCTACTTTTTTAAAGATGGAAATAAACAGGAATGGAAAGGATGAAAAAAACCAAAAATGAAATGCACTCCAAAGAAAAGAAGTGGTACCATAACCTCAGAGAACACTCCTTCAGGACAATATAGTACCATTCAATTCTTAATGTTTCAAAGAATTAACATATATCCTTAAGTGCTTAGCAACCCTCTAAGAATAGTGGCTTCACCAGTTAACCTGTAGTAGTTGTTCACTTTAGGATTTCAGACAGCTTTCAGGCATTAAGTTCTAATACTCCATAATATAATAATTAACCATTATTTAGTTTAACAAACTTTTATTTTTGGAATTCTCCAAACACCAATTGAATCCATGGAAGAGAGAGAACTAGAACCCAAGAATCCAGGCTTCCTTCCAGTTATTTTCTCCAAACTACAAGCTACACAGAACCCACTGAATATATGACCAATTTAAACAAGCACAATCTACTTACAATTACTTTGACGTAGTTGGCAGGAAATATGCCAGTCTGGTTTCTACATTTCCCTCTGTACCAATCTGTATCTATTTTTTCCAGGAGATAAACAATTTCTCCAGAAGCGAGGTTCAAATCATCAACCTGCTCTGTAATATAAAATTATAATTATGAATGATGAATTACCCTGGTTGCAGATTTGATTAAAGCAGCAGTTGACAAAGTAGCATTTAGTTCTCCCCACTGAGAGAGTATGTTCTACTGATTCTGTGAACAAATTACACTAATCAAATTGAGTTAAAAAATATATTCTTTTTTTTTGATATTGTTGTTATGAGCTTCTTCTTTTAAGACCAAATTAGATGTATTTACCATGCATTAACTGATAGGAAATGGTTAAAAAAAAACAAAATATTGTGCTGGGCAATGATTCCTACTGTGCCAATACGAACTCTTTGCTGAATATATATTGAACAATAAGAGAGTTTTATAGACATGGTATAATATTCTTATTATTCTCAGTCATGCTTAAAAATCATTTCAATCTCAAAATATTAACTAAGGGAGTGCTACAGCTCTTTAGCAAGTAAATTTACTCATACTGAAATAAAAATCAGTCTACCAAGTGGATAAAAAGAGATTATAAATAAATTAGGGGGCGATTTTCTTTGGATATAAAAGGTGTGCAAAAATTGATTACAAAAAATTTATATTTTCATCTCATAAGTACTAGCTGAGCTATGTGTTTAGGCTTTACAACTCTTAGGAGAAAAGAACTTCCCTTACTAAATTAGAATTAATTTTATTATAATTGTTAATTGGTATCCACTGTTTTGAAAGAGTTAAAAAGTCTGCAACTGGTAGGTAATTTGCTATTTGTTCATTTGTAAGGGAAACTAATTCTCTCTCTCTCATGGGGAGTTTCAAAGGCATGAGTATGCAGCTAAGCTTTCTGGAATGATTGGGTACAATCGACTCTTCCTGAAGGTGAGGTGAACGATAAGATGACCTCTCCAGTCCAGGACTCTGTTGGCACAGAAAATGAAAAAGGATGTCCTGGAGAGGTTAACCCAAGGAGGACACCTGCTCCTGGATCCTAAGGCTCTACTACCTTATTATTTATGTCCTTACCTGCTGGAAAATCATGAAGAACGACAGCATGAGGAGCATTACTGTCAACAGGCTTCTGAGCATGGCTTGGATCCTTAGGGGGAAAACAGGGCTGTGAATGATGCATGCAGGATGGATGCTGGATTTATTATTTACTCTGAGACCATTTTTTTTTCCTCATTAGAGTCCTCTTGACACAACTACATTATGAGTACAAGATGCAAACCACAGAGTTGAGCCAAACAGGGGAATCATTATCAAGTTGAAAAGGCATGTGTCCTTGCCAAGGGAGGAGAGAAATAACTCTCAATTATAACGTCTTCTAGCATTTTTTTTTTAACCAAGAGAGTAAAACAAAAGGGAATTACTTAACTTTTCTTTTTTTTTAACCAGTACCTATTCTACCCTGAAATAGTTGTTATGGATCTCTTTACCTAACATGGGTTGCTTTTTCCTTAAACTGTGATCAGGACTAAACCTTAAGAACAGAGCCTTTAAAGTTGTGTCTTCATTAAGACAGGAAAAGAAGAAAGGCCTGCAATTTATGCTCTTGCTTTTTGTAATGAAAAGAGCTAATGACTTCCACAAAAGTATAATTCACAAAAAGTAAAATCCATTTCATTTATTACCACTTAACTGAATGCTTTCTCTAATTTGAAAACTGACGCTACCTCCAACACCTGGCTTGAATTTTCTATTTAATCTGAATGGTTTATTCAACAGTAATTCTAAGTAAATTAGTAAAGAGAATTCAATATTCTCTATCCATCTAGCCAACTGCCTTGATTGGCTGAAGGAGAGGATAAAGTTGAAGAGTGACCTTTTCTTTCTTTTTTTTTTTTTGTGAGGAAGATCAGCCCTGAGCTAACATCCAATGCCAATCCTCCGTTTTTTGCTGAGGAAGATTGGCCCTGGGCTAACACCCGTGCCCATCTTCCTCTACTTTATATGGGATGCCGCCACAGCGTGGCTTGACGAGCGGTGCGTCGCTGTGCGCCCGGGATCTGAACCCGCGAACCCCAGGCTGCCAAAGCGGGGCATGCGTACTTAACTGCTGCGCCACCAGGCCGGCCCCGAGTGACCTTTTCTTATTGACAAGCAGTTGTTAATCTTAGTTTCTTTATGTGAACAGACAGCCTTATTCACATCATGAGCATCATAAAATCTGACTGAAGGGTATTATTTGGAATTACAACTTAAAAACTCTTCAACACTGGCAAACTTGTGAAATAAATGAAGGCAGATTTTTGTGCCCTTTCTGGTCTCTTTATCTCCTTCAATGACTCTTGTCCCCTTAGGGGTATCCCCACACTTTTATTCCTCTACCCCTTCCTGGCCATGATGCGCCAGGTTGATCACACTGTACTGTGGATAATGGCCCGCTTTCTCCATTTCCAACCCAGCAGCCTCTTTGCTCAGATCTTTTCCGAATATCACCTGCACTTTCAACCAAAATGTGCCTGTGGAGGCATGCTGCATTCTCTCAAGTTAGGTAAAATAAAATACTAATTTAGGTCAAGACAGTAATGGCTAATAGCAGCTTACTATATTAGCTTACCAAAGTAACACTGACATTTTCTTATAGGCTTCCCAGTGCTTTCCCTAAATAAATGAGCATGATGGGAATTTCAGGGATTGTGGAAAGGAATTGTAAGATATTTTAAGTATTTATTTAGAGGGGCTTTTAAAAATTATTATTTACATAATTTATTATATGTGTGGTTTTCATTTTTTTCTGATTTACATCTGTGGAAAAAGGAATGACTATTCAATAAATAGTGTTAGGCTAGATGGCTATCCATTTGGAAAAAATGTAGTCAGAGGCCTACCCCACACCAAACACAAACATGAATCTCCAAATGGACCAATGATCTAAACATAACCAAGCCCGAGAGGGGAGAAGAGCTTGGACGGTAACTTGCATCTCCCAATTAGTTTCCCTTCTCTGCCTTCAATGCATGGATATCCTGGCAACGCTGCTCATCAACCTGGCCTGGCAGATGAAGAGCAAGAGGAACAGGCTAAACAAGGTTAGCCACAAGGGGTCAGTACAACTTAGACCACACCATTAGGGTTGGTGTCTGGTAGGTAAATCTCATATATTTCAAAGCTCTTTCTAACATGACTATAATTGCTAATAAAAATGAGTCATAAGAATAGCTAATATTCACTGTTCGCTCACTATGCGCTACTGTATTAAACACCATATATGCATTAATTAGCTCATTTAATTTAATAAACATCTTTGAGATATAATTCACTTGCCACAAAACTCACCCATTTAAAGTATACACAGTTTTAGTATATTTACAGAATTGTGCAACCATCACCACAATCTAAGTTTAGAACATTTTTATCACTCCCAAAAGAAAGCCCCTACCCATTAGCAGTCACTTCCCATTCACCCTCCCCCCAGCCCTAGGCAACCACTAATCTACTTTCTGGATTTACTTATTCTAGACTTTTACATAAATAGAATCACATGATAAATCAATTCTAAAAACAACTTTGTGAGGAATTATCATACCTATTTTACACATTAAAAAAATGAACATTAGAGAGGTTAAATAACCCCCTAAGGTGGTGGAAGGTGAACTGAAACCAACTCCCTGAAACCCAAATCTGTGCTCACAACCATGCACTAGGTAACAATCTCCCATTTCTCCCATGATCTGACAGATTCAACCTCAACCGATAACGTCCAATATTTTCTGTTTACTACGATATGGGTAGACATTTTTAGAAATCTTTACCTTAAAACCAGGCTTTCAAATAGGTAAGTTTTATTTGTCTAAAAAATGTAATGCTAGCCATGAACCCAGAAGCCTAAAGGAGGCTTCATTTTAGTATCACCAGAAGTTGGCCATCGGAGGTCAACTCTCTGCAAGTCTATGGTACAAGATGAGTAAGGTAACGTCTAAAGTGGAAAAAACTTTGGATTGTTATAAAAGAATATCTTCTAATTTTTTGAATTAATAATTAGCTAATTAATTTAGAATAATTAATTAACTAATTAATAGCTTCTATTTTTCATCAGGGGAAGCTTTTTGGCAGTACAACTCCCATTGTTACCCATCAGTGTGTTCTGACAGAGGAAGGACAGCTGTGACAGATGGATAATGCTGTATCAAAACAAGAGGAAAATGAGTATTGGAAGAACTTGCCCTGTGTGGACTAAAGTTAGAATTCTCAGTATCCCAGCTACAATTAGCTTAACATATATCTTCTCTGCTCTCCAAAATACTAATGTTTAGTTTCTCAGCAAACTTCAGAAGATAAAAAGCCTTCTAAAAAGAAAGAATTGGACTAGATTATGAAAACTAGGATGAATGGTAAACCAAATACTTTCTTCGGGTTAAATGTTTGGTGAGTATTATATTTCATGTTTAGTACATTAACTAATAGATAGTGAGAATTTAACTGGATAACTTAAGAAGCTCTTTTAAAAATATACCTCTATAAATTGTTCAATGGCCTTTTTCTTGCCAAATAAACGACCTTCGATAATCATTGTATTCTCCCAGGCTCTACAAATTTGTTAGGCCTAAATTGTGACTTCAGGTTGTTGGATTACATTTTATTTCATTATTTTATGAGCTATGATCAGAGAAATGAGGTTTATACTAAGCTTAAATCTTAAAGGGAAGTGCTTTTTTATGTCAGACTTAGCATTTATAGGGTCCCCTTTAAAATAATTATCCATTCAACTAGGAAACTAATCTCTGGTACTTTGGTAAACATGTTTACCTTATTTCAAAAATAAACAGCTCTCACAGTTGAAAATTAATGACTGAGAGCTCTGGTTGCTATAAGTCAGCACAATATGAAGAAGGCAAAACACATGGTAGTCACACTGTGTATCACAGTGATTAGTGTGGCAGTGACAAGTCTCTTAGACGTAATTTATTCTTAAAGTGGAATAAAACGCAATTGTAATTTTTACTCTGGTTAAAATAAATGTGCTAATAAAAACCTGAGGATGAGAGATAATTAATAGTCGTATGAAATGTGCTGCCGTGTGTGATATGAGGGCTGTACAATATTAATTCCTTACGTTTGGTCTGCTTCTAAGATGTTCATCAAGTGGGGTGATAATCTTTAACTGAGACAGGTGAACTCTGCCAGTATCTTCTCCCTTTTGGCATTCCAAGTAATTATTTTCCGCCTGCTTCAGCATCACAAGTACGTCCCCACGCTGTAAGGTACAATACCACTCTCTGAAGCAATTATTATTTAATAAAACATTATTACTTTTTTCACATTTTAATCTTTGGAGCCCAAAGCATTTAATAATGTGTAAAGTGGTAACAGAGACCAGCAATTTTTTGCATTAGTCAGTAAAGAAAGAGCTCTACTTCACCTTGCAAGAGAGTTCTCCAGGATTGTGTGAGACAATGTCTTCATTGGCAATTCCATGAGGCACAGACAGCTTAAATGTAAACCAATAAAAGGATTATTCACAATCAAATTACCTCCTCATAAATTGCTGGTCATTTGGGGATTTGGCATGTGTGCCTAAAGTGCAACTTCTCCAGCAGTTAAATTCTCTACTTGGCTTCCTCAAGCTCTGGATCGAGTGGGACCTGCCATCACTCATGGATACTAAAGTCCTCAGGGGTGTGTAGTTGAGCCCACAGGACTACAATGGCTGAATGTGGCCTAAAGTTCCCTTTAAGAACCACAACCAGGAAGTTCTATTCTATAGAAGGTCCACTAAGCCCCCTGAGCATCTGAGGGATAAATACTCAGCACCTGACCTCACAGCCCATCAGACACGTCTTTAATTCAGGGTTCTCGATGGCTGCCTTCTAAAGGCTGATAGGGCACTGGTGCCTCCTCTGTAGTGCTTGTCTGACTGCTTCCATTTGCCTTGAATTGCATCTTCTCCTAGAGTCTCTCTGACACCAAGCATCTACTCAAACCCATTTCACTGCCTGATCCCAGTCCCTTCCTGATCAACTCAGCTCTGTCTGATCTTAGAATGGCTTTTACATCCATACCCCAGCCTGGCCAGGGGACTCTGTTCCCTGCCTTAGTAAATTTTGGCTGATGAGTGCAGGTCAGAGGGCCCATACAATATAAAAGGCATACCCAGGAAATGTGATCACACAAGCTCACTTCCAACAAGGAAAGGGAGGCTGCCTGGGCCCTCTGATCACTCAGGATCAAAGATGCAGAGTGCAAGGGTGTGGCCCTGTAAGGCTGGGTTGAGCGGTGCTGCTTCCCAACATCTGTCAGAGTCTCAGGGCTCCCAATGTACCCAGATTCCTGGTTAGCAATTTAATGGTAGGGTAGCCATGGAAAAAACGAGAGATTTAAGGAATTATTTTATAACATAGTACTCTAACATACCATCATTTTGATTTTATTAATTTCTTTGAGTTATTCAAATGCGTTATTGACATTATACAGCTATGATTAGAACCATAAGCAAAATCTGGTTCCCCTGAATAAGGCTCTTACCATGGAACAGCCAAAGCAAGTAGAGACTTTACAACTAGTAGCACTATTTTCATAGTTTGGCTTAATGGTTAAGAGCATGGACTCAGAGCCCGCTGATCTGTGTTCAAATCTTGACTCTAACTGGCTTTGTGACCCTGGACCAGTTACTTAATCTCTCTGTGTCTTATCTTCCTCATTTGTATAATAGAGATAATATCAACCTTACAGGGTTGGTGTGAGGAATAAATGAGTTATTTAATATATATAAAGTGCTTTGAACAATGCCTGGATCATAATAAGTACTCAACACATCAGCTATTGTATTTATTTATTTACTATTTTTAAGTAACATATCCCAAAAAATTGGGTTTTAGCAATTAAAATTTCATCAGTTTAAATGAATATGTATATACATGAATATACTACCTCCTCCTTATCTGTTTACACCCTTCTCTTAGGAGAGATATCTTAAAAAATCCTAAATGGCTTAAAGTGAAAATTTCTGGCTCAGTGATGGAAATGTAGAATGATATAAAATTATTAATTACTGTTCATATTAAGAGCTACTGTTATACAACTGTTTTAAAACTGCAAACAGTCCTGCTCTCCTTATCATTTTTATTTGTTCTAGATTTTATCATGTTAACCTGACCAAAGTAGAGAGAGCAGATCAACTCTGTTTTCAAATGTGGGAAATGGAGACAAAGGTTTAAGGTCATACGATGACAAAAACATTCAAAGAGAACAAAATTAATATCCCAATTATCGATGAAAATTTCTTTAGTTTTACAAAGGGGAAAAATGAGGGAAAAACCATCCATCTTAATAAGAACTTTCTACTTCATACCTTCTGTGGGCAAGGTAGCTATAAAATATAAACTATATTAAGATATAAACTATAATATCTGTCAGAGTTACTCCCATCAGTAGATCTACTGGGTCAGGTTTTTCAGAGTTTCTGTTTGGTCAAGCCAGACAGCAAGTCACAATCCTGTCTGTCCTGCTTCCTTTTCCTATATTTCTCCTAATAATGAAACCCTACTTTAAAGACCTAGGTTTTATTATCACCTACTTATCTAAAGCACTCCTAGTGTGAAGGGGTAATTCCACATTTGTCTTATCGCCTTTTTCTAAGGAATAATGGATCTTATATATACTTTAGGACAAACCTCTTGACAACAAACATTTTTAAAAGCTAAATTTACCATGTATTTCCTGTAGAGAGGGTGTCCTGGTTTGGGGCGAGGGGGCAGCACCGGATCTTGATTTTTAAAGACTTGACTCTTGGCTTTTGAGAGTCCAGATGCCAAGTTACTTTGTTTTTTCTGAAGATCCATGTCAGAAGAAGACCGATTAAAAGGTAGTTTTTTATTTAATGTTCTGGTTGCAGAAAGTTTGGGGGGAGGTGGTCTCTCAGGGGCTCCTTTGGGAGGAGGCTGTCGAGCTGGTACGACTTTTCCATTTGCAGGTCTGAAAGTCAATGTGGTAGCTGTGAGTCAATGTTTGATCAATATTAGGATCTGTTTTGTCCTTTCTCACACACACACACACACACACACACACACACATACACACACACAGAGCTTTCTGCTAGTGTAATACAATTTACTGAAACATGCAGGGTATGCTCTTTTTGAACAAATGACTGCTGCATTAAACATTATATTATTAGAGGAAATGCCATGATGTTCCAGCTTCCTCTTATCTTGCACTAGAGATTCAAGCATTTACTATCATGAGCTCTCTAAGGCCCCATTTGCTCTTAAACACAGCATGACTGTTTCAGAAAACTAAGCACTTTCTACCAAAGTCTGAGATGAAAAAATTATAATAAGACATCAGGTATACGTGATGGGGGCTTATACATGATTAGAAAAGGAACATCAAACTCTCCTGATATTCATGTTATAGGAATTATTATTAAAACTCTAATTTATGTTAATATAAAGAAAGCAAGTTCTGAAAATGGGATAGGACAACTATTAATCTGAAAGCCTTGGGGCCGGCCTGGTGGTGTAGCGGTTAAGTTCTCGCACTCTGCTTCAGCGGCCCGGGGTTTGCTGGTTTGGATCCTGGGCACGGACCCACTCACCACTCATCAAGCCATGCTGAGGCGGCATCCCACATAGAGCAACTAGAAGGATGTACAACTATGATATACAACTATCTACTGGGGCTTTGGGGAGAAAAAAGGGAAAAGGGGAGAAGATTGGCAACAGATGTTAGCTCAGGGCCAATTTTCCTCAAAAAAAAAAAAGAGAGAGAGTGCATTCTTTACAAAAAAAAAAATCTGAAAGCCTTTCCTTAATCCCTATGATAAAAATAATTTCCAACCTAGTAACGTCTTTTGATAGCATCACAGCTTTTTGTTCAAAAACCCCTGGAACTCAGAAGGGCAGGTCACCTCTGAGCTTACAAAGCCTGTCTCCCTTTGGAAATGCCAAAAACCAGGCTGGTTTCTCATAACGGGGAAAGACAGAGAGAGAAAGAGAGAAAGAGAGAGCGAGTGTGTGTATTCATGCCAGAAGTGGAGTTGTTTTAGGTTGAAAAAGGAGTCTTGTTCATTTGTCTGAGGAAAAGTAATAGAGATCTATATTTGTGCTCTGTGAGTTTTTGGATTGTGTTAAAAGAAAGCAGCAGAGATTCCTACAACCTTCTGTCAGAAGCAGACAGTAGGCTGGCAGCCTGGATGAATTTCTGAGTTTAATGTATTTCTAAAAGAAGATCTAAGGCCAACAACACTCAGTTTTGGTGACAGAAAATAGAGTCCAGTCTCTGAGTCATTAGTTTTTCTCTAACTTACTTTTTAAAAGTTTTCCCACTTACTTACCTTGGTGGCAACCTTGGGGGTCCTCGCACAGAACCTCCTGTTTGACCAGTGTGGTCAGATTCCTGCAAGTATCAGAGAATGCTTTTTAGTTAAGGTTAATCTGAAACAAGAGGTTGTCAAGAGGAATTATGGACAACTTTTTGGCTGGATCTATAAGTGGAAATGTAGCTGAGTTACAGAAAGCAGCTTAAGAGTTTTTAGTATTAAGCAATATTAACTCATTACTTGTTCCTACCTAAACTGTCCATGTCCTAAAACAAGTGAAAACAGAGAGGAGGAGACCAGGGGGTCTGCTGTTGTGGACCACAGCCCAACCAATTTCACTGCATGGTTATACACCCAGCAGATTCATGAGGTATTAAGGATTATGTTTAAATCATGATAGGTTACACAGTAGCAATTTAAGCAGGCAAGGTAGGGAATTAAAAAGATACATGGCCTTTACTTATCCTACAACAACATGTAAGATATGCGCTGCTGCTAAGTTTAAACATATAATAAGCGAGGTGGTGATTAGTTTGTTTTGCTTAGAAGGGGCAGATCTCTCATCACTGGATGGTTTATACATTGTGCAGTGGGTTTTGAACCAGAAGGAGGTGGGAACATAAAAGAAGCTTAAGGGATGGCCTAAAAAGAAGGCATGTGAAGAGGATTAGAAGAGGCCCAAGAAAGCAGAGAGCTTGTACCACTACAGAAAAGGGGTTAGATGTGCTGAGAAGAGTTTTGTAGGAAAGAGTAAAGGGGGATAATATGAAAAACAAAAGATTGGCAGAGTTGGAATGTTTTAGCCTAACAGTAGATGAGAGAAATTGGAAGTGTGGAGACCAATAGGAAGATTTCTCTAGGGGAAGAGATTCAAACTGTGCCTTTTAAATAGGTTTTCCGAACATGTTATAGGCCAAGGATTGGGAAATAAGTATAATACATGGAAAATATTTTCAGATTCTCTGTTGAGTGAGAAGTTAAAGGATCTCAAAGCCAAAACTTCTGTTTTTTTAAGGAAAAGTTCTCATCAAATTCTTTTAATTCTGATTGTGTCTCTTTTTCTCACCATTCTACTTTCTAAGCTGCCAACACTGACATCCAGGAAATACTATTTCTCCAAGACCTCATAAAAGGAAAAAATGCTAGCCCTTTAAAATTACACTGCCTTTTTTTTTGTAAAGAAAGTTTAACTATAGCTTGGGAATCTCTGGGCTAATTCAGACTGTTTCCCTCCTCATCTTATAAATGACTTAAAACTCACTTCCATGGTTTTTAATTCAAACTGAATGTTTACAACTTTTCCTTAAATACCAGATGATTGATTGCCAATAACTGTGATCATTTAAATATGTTTCAATGTTTTAAAAATCCCATTTTTAAAAACAAATTAAGCTTGCCCTTAAAACTTGGTTTCACTAATGAGTTCAGTTAATGTAGTGAGGCAAGTCACCAGCTCATAAACCCTGCAATATTCCAGACTATAATCCATGCCTTATAAATAATGCTGCTGCCTATATTTCCCCCTGACAAATACTGCTATGATACTTGAAAAACTCAATTATTTCTTTGGCCACCTCTAAAATTAAAACAAACAAACAGAAAAACACTCTAGGTGGGAACTTTTACTGCTTTTCTCAAAATGATAGTTGTTAGATACCTTAATAATTAAGGGCAATTTTAAAAATATAGATGTATAAATTTGACATGGAAAATAATAGATGACATACTTTTTTTTTTTTTAAATTTTTTGTTTATTGCAGTAACATTGGTTCATAACATTGTAAAAATTTCAGGTGTACATCATTATACTTCTATTTCTGCATAGATTACATCATGTTCACCACCCAAATGCTAATTACAACCCATCACCACACACATGTACCGAATTATCCCTTTCACCCTCCTCCCTCCCCCCTTCCCCTCTGGTAACCACCAATCCAATCTCTGTCTCTATGTGTTTGTTTATTGTTGTTATTATCTACTACTTAATGAAGGAAATCATATGGTATTTGACCTTCTCCTTCTGACTTATTTCACTTTGCATAATACCCTCAATGTCCATCCATGTTGTCACAAATGCCTGGATTTCATCGTTTCTTATGGCTGAGTAGTATTCCATTGTGTATATATACCACATCTTCTTTATCCATTCATCCCTTGATGGGCACTTAGGTTGCCTCCAAGTCTTGGCTATTGTGAATAATGCTGCAATGAACACAAGGGTGCATGTATCTTTATGCTTTGGTGTTTTCAAGTTCTTTGGATAAATACCCAGCAGTGGAATAGCTGGATCATATGGTAGTTCTATCCTTGATTTTTTGAGGAATCTCCATACTGTTTTCCATAGTGGCTGCACCAGTTTGCACTCCCACCAGCAGCGTATGAGAGTTCCCTTCTCTCCACATCCTCTCCAACACATGTTGTTTCCTGTCTTGTTAATTATAGCCATTCTGACGGGCGTGAGGTGATATCTCATTGTAGTTTTGATTTGCATTTCCCTGATAGTTAGTGATTTTGAACATCTTTTCATGTGTCTGTTGGCCTAGATGACGTACTTTAATAGATACATAGCATATAATCCTAATCTTGTACCAAATATTAGCTGTAGTTTTCTCTGGGTGGTGTTATTCTTATGAGGAATCTTAAATATCTTTTTAATTTCTCAATTTTCTACAATGAGAAAATTTTAAATCAGAAAAAGAAAGGCAGTATACTCAAATCTGTCAGGAATGTTAGGCACATTCTGGAAGGCACTGCTGTATCTGACACACTTCAAATATTGAGAACAGGGGATTGGTTCCTGCAGAAGCAACTGTCTTAGTGTTTGTTCAAGTTCAGGTTTGTGCACAGGCTCTGCCGACAGTCTTTGGAAGACCATTGATTAGGGATTTCCTCCTCTTCAATATTCCACACATAACTGGAGCCTCTCTGCATCTCCTTTTTGTAGTTTTTCTCTAGCTCTGACATCCCTGAACTTTGGCTTTTGAAGTGTTTGGATAAGATTTTAGTTCCTGGTGAAGCTGGTTTTTCTGCTTGTACTGTCCCTGCAGATGCCATCTTTTTGTTCATCTGCTTTGGAATGGTTTCTTATATTCTAATTTCAAAATAATTCCTCAGTTTTTTGCTGTATTTTCACAAGACAGATATTTCTTCCAAGACCACATTCTTGTCTGAGCAGCCTCTACAGATGTTTTTTCTCTTCTTTCTCCAAGAACTGGTACCACCTTCTTATATCCTGAATTCATTACCCAGCTTCTGTGCTATAGCTTTGATTCCTCTTACATACTGGGCAGTGTCTCCCAACTCTCCTCCTGCACTGCCTGGCAGCCTCCTTGCCTGGCTTTGGGATTCCTGGGTTCCCATGGTGGGCAACAGGGCACACAAAAGTGTCTACTCCTGCTGACAGAATGGCTCCAGTGGCTCCTGATATTCTTCATCGTTTAAGCAAAGAAAATGAGATTTCACAACTACGGCCATCTTGTCCTGAGATGGAAAGTTCCCCAGCACTCAAGGCAGGAGAAATAGTAGAGGGTTTTTGTCCTGTGCCTCATCAGAAGACACAGTTGGCAAAGACCATGCCTATCCTCATGGGTCATTACCCTGGTGAAATATTCTTTCTAGAGATCCTCGCCCACACCTGAAGCCTTTATGCCTCTGGTCTAAAATTCATTCAGTAATTGTAATTCTCAAACAAAAGGAATTTCTCAGGCGTAGATTTGACTTTCTGGCCTTGGAAATCTGTATGTGTGACTTCAGCCAAATCATTTAACTTGTGGTCTGTTTCTCATCTCTTCTTCCTTCAGGCCCAGTGTGTCTATTATGGTGTGTATTTTTTACAGTACAGCACAGAAGGCTTTGACCCCCCCTCCCCGTTTGTAAACAGTGCAGGAAAGGATTTTTCTCATGCTGTTCGTGTGAGGTACAAACAATTATGAATATAATACCTCTCCAAATAGTTTAGTTTATTCTAACTTCCTTTTCTTGTTTTTCTAAAATGTAGGAGTTGCTTTGTGGACTGCTTAATACCAAATGTAATAATACCTAACATGTTAATAGAGCTTTATGGTTTACAAAGCCCATTACATGACTTAATGAATGATATGGACGCCTACTCATCATCCTCTCACTCTCTTTTACAACCCCTTAGAGTAGAAGCCAGTAACCTTCTCAAGTAACTTTTCCTCCTTGGAAATTTGGGATTTTCCTATTCAACAACATATGGTAGGGGCCCTATCATCTTCTTTTGGGCTTTCTTGGCCCAGTTTTAATAAAACATTTATTACCAAGTACTTTGAAAATGTAAGTGATCACTAAATTTTAATTCAGCTTACAGGAAAATCTCATTAACTTGATATTGGCTAATTCAAGTTAATGTCTCCTTCAAAGAAATTTCTCTTCACTAGATGATTAGATGAGTTTGCATGTATAAAAAGCATAGTTAATGCACAATGTAAAACTATTATGAAATTTAAACTGAAAATTTGGTTCAAAGACTTTAAGAATTGATTTCTTTTGAAACAAACCTTAAAGATACTCTATCATATGGGAATTTCAAAAAGGATGGTATTGAGATTGAAATTAAATATATATATATATTTAATACATATATATTTAAAACTCTTTGACCACCATCTGTTAACAAGTACATGGTAAAGCACTATCTTTTAAACTAAAAAAAAATTTTTTCCCTAAATTTCAGATGAACAAATTCTTATAGTAATTATCTTAAAATTGCATCACTAATTGGGTATTTTAAATAAAAACTGACAACTGAACCAAATCTATTTTGACAAATATTAAAGGTTTTTAGAGATTTTAATAACTTCCTCATTATTAGTGCCGTTTAAAAGACAATGCTATTATATCAGTATAGGACAAATTACTTTATGATGAAGTATAACGGATTGGCCAAATTCTTTTGTTCTATAGGGATTTTTAAAATATTGAATATCACATTAAATAAGTATATGGGTCTTAGAAATTGGTTTGTAATAAAAGTATTTTTTGATCTGACCAACAGTAAAATAATGAAGATGAGTATTTAAAATTAGTGCATAGCTTGGTCTTCGACCTAAGACAGTCTATAATAACCACTTACCAAGTTTCTAGTTCTGTCCACATTACTGAGTTTTCCAGATACTGTACTGTGAGTGTTTCCAATAGGTTTTTCAGTAGGGAGAGGAGGTGGGCTTTGTGGATCCTCATGTAAACCTAGAAAAATAGCAGTAATTCATCAATAATTTCTGGTCTTTGGGGATTCCAAAGGATGAAATGATTGCAGCTTGGTTCCTTAGGAAAATGGCTATCATAAAAGATCCACACAAAAAATGGACAGCTAAGCAAATGAGAAAGAGTTCCCACTGATGGGTTAGTAGACATCAGTTAATTTTACTGAATGTTTTATAGAGAGTAAAAGTAATACTAAATAATTACAACAGCAGCCAGCATTTTTGAGAACCTTCTATGTGCCAGGCACTTTATTTATATACATTTCTCCAATCAACATCTATCTATGTGCCAGATCCGCACAGTCCGCTAGCTAGTAGCCACATATGGCAATCTAAACTTACATCGCAATTAATTAAAATTAAACAAAATTAAAATTTCAGTTCCTCAGTTGCACTAGCCACATTTCAAGTGCTCCATAGCCACGTGTGGCTAGTGATTACCACATTGAACATTTCCATCTTTGCAGAAAGTCCTATTGGACAGCACTACGGTGCTAGATAATATCCTACCCATTTTACAGATGAAGAAACTGAGAAGAAATATCCTACTCCTTTAATAGATAAAGCTGAGAAGAAAATAAATGAATTATCCAAGGTCTTAATGCTAGTAATTGTCAGATCCAAGGTTTTGAACCCAAAAGCCTGGGCTCATTGTAATAATAATAAGGCATTGTAATTAGTAAGGCATGCTGCTGCTTAACAGGTAGTGTCTCCAACCTTCCCCCATCCAAATAATTAAATGTGTTTTCTAATTCATTAGCTCCAGATTAATGGGCTTAATTGCCCTCAATTTAACAAACAATATCTTTGTATCCTTAACTCAGTAATAGTGCACCCCCAACTTATTTTAAAAAAAACAAAAAAATCCCCATAGATGACTAGATTTAATTAGTGTCAGCTAATTAAAATCTGTGTGCAAGAACACTTGGAGAGAGGATGACTGTAGCATACTAAAAGAGGCTAAAGCCACCTTTTACACACTGGTTTAGGCATTTAAAGGAGATGGGAATTTTTCTCATTCTTTCAAATGAACACTCTCTGCTTCCATTTCACAGGAAAAACTTATAACAAGAGGATAATTTCTCAGGTTCCTGTTTTATCCACAGACAGGAAACCACTCTCAAAAGGAGGAAAATACCCAGGCCAGCTACTAGGAAAACAATGATTTACAGACAGGCAAGCATTCTTAGTGAGGCAGGGCTGCTCTGGGAATTAAGACACATGCAGGAACATTCCAACTCAGCCCCCATCCTGAAGACTTTCTCTGTGCTACAGTTTCCTTATTCTTACAAGGAAACATGAAACATTTAGGATATAATACTGTCATGACAAACAATTACGGCTACAAAGTAATAATAATATGAAAGTAGAGAGGAGGTAGTTTACTGGCAGGAAGGGACATAGGGATTATCTGGTGTGGGTGTGTGTGGGAGGTGGAGATTTCCAATTTCAAATAATGTGGTCAGTGGCGGTCTCAATGAGAAAAGTGGCATTTGAGCAAAGATTTGAAGGAATGGTGAAGGAGGGAGCTATGCAGATATCTTAGAAAGGACATCCTAGTGAGAAGAAACAAGTCCCGAGGTGAAGGAGCTGACAGGTTCAAAGAAAAGCAAAGAGTTTCATACCACAAAGCTGTGCCTTTCTTCCTTTGTCCATTCCAAGTTCTTCAGACACCAACAGTCTTACTTTTTTTTCTCTACAGCATATATGCATTGCTTAATAATTGTAATAATAAAATTCTGGGGAACGGGTTTTTTATATAAATAGAAATAACTTTCTAGAAACGGGCACTTCATTTCTCTCACATGTAGTAGTATATATAGAATTCAACTTTCTAATAGTTCCTGAAGCTTTGTCAGGATAATAAATAAAGGTGCTTCCTCAATATATCCTGTTTAGATTTCAGGACTATTAATACAATTTATAAGTGTGCAGAAAAGAGTAGATATAGCAGGTCTGAGACTGCTTATCCTTAGAAAGCCCTGCTTACAAGGCTGGTCCTTGCTGGCATAAAACAAAAGAATATGGCTTATGCTGAACACCTGCTTTCCTTCTGGGTATCTGGAATTTTGGCACGTGCCAAAGTTCCTAGAGGTGCCTATGTGACCAGTCCCCAATAAAAAGCCTGCAGGTTGAGTCTCTAATGAGCTTCCCTGGTTGACAACATTTCACACATGTTGTCACAACTGGTTCCTGGGGAAGTTAAGTCCTCCCTGTGTGACCCTACTGGGAAAGGACTCCTAGAAGCTTGTGCCAGATTTCCTCCAGACTTCGCCCTATGCACCTTTTCCCTTTGCTGATTTTTCTTTGTATATTTTTGCTGTAATAAATCACAGCCGTGAACACAACTATATGCTAAGTCTTGTGAGTCCTCCCAGCAAATCACCAAACCTGAGGGTCTTGGGGACCCTGACACAACAGAAGAACAAATTTAAATATAAAAGTTGTATTACTTAAAACCCACATGAGCTTCAGGCAATATTTATTATCATTATATCTTACCATGCCTGTTAAAATCCAGAATACATTTAACAGGGCAACAGCAAGCAGGCAAACAACCCAATGCGCTACCATTTTACTGATTTGTCGGCTATATAATGATGTCAAAATACAACCGTATAACCTCCTAAGAAGCTAGAACCCACCAGAATTTGGTACCCTTGATTTTTTCTCCTTCTCATTCTTTATAGCAACTCAGTTCAATCTTCTTGTTACTTGGCTTAGGGCCATCAGTTAACAACAAAACCATCAAGAAACTAAAACCAATATGATCCTTCTGGGTAGTATTTTGTAGAGAAACCAAACCCCTAACCTAAAGGAGTTCCATGGCATTCCAGGGTATGCCTGCAATACAACCCTGGGATGCTACAGGTGAAGGACTGGGACACTTGCTCTGCTGTTAGGAGGAATGGAACGGCGGAATCTCTTGTTAGACAAAAGCAAGGATGCCTCTGGGCCATGGAAAGGCACTGAATGAAATGAAAGCAGAGGCTCACGAAGAAAGCTGTGTGATGACTCCAAGCAATGCCAGGAACTGCTTCGGAGCCCATCGTATGTGCATGCGCAGGCACATACACACAGGCTTTTACACATACTTTTTAATAAAAGTATGTCTGGGGTCTAAAATAAATAGTTCTGGCCCTCTTGGCTTCTTTCTTACAATAAATATCAGATTTCTTTGCAGAACGTATTAAAGCTTACAAAATTTCATTTATTGTTCCATTAAAAAAATCAAGTCAAGAAGTACATAAAAATGTAGTGTTACACTAATTTAAAAAATATTTTTATACATTGTTATATATTTCTATAACTTTTGGTTACTGCTCCTTACACAATTCACACATAGCGATATGTAGATTATGCTGATTGAAATAATATATTCCTGACAGACCTATACAACTTGATCTGCTATTAGTTTCAATTATTTTCCTACCATCTTTGCTAGAGGAACTAACACAGGATACTACAATTGTTCTGAGCTTCAGTCTCCCTCTATTCTCTCTGCCTAAAGACAATTGAAATCCAAATTTACTGTAGTAATTGTCTAAAGAATTGTGAAAAAACAACTTGGTTTTAAATGTCCTTGACTATGAATAATAACAAATGGCCAATTACACATAATTTCAAAAGCAGTCATTGATAAATTAGCATATATTTCCCCCAGGCTCTCGGAGAAGCAAATAAAGAAGGCAGAGAAGTGCTTACATTTTCCTGGTTTGGCTGGAATTCGAATCACAGTGGGCTTCCTGGTGGGCGCTGGTTGAACTGCTCGTTCTTTTGTTGGTTCTGTTTTTGTGGGGAGCTGAAAGGGATCTAATGAAAAACACAGTTTGTTTTGTGTGTTTTAGTTAACACGGACTCAAACAAAAAACCTCATTCATAATTAAAGAGCCATATTTTTCATGCCCCAGGGAAAACTATTCACGGATAAACAAAATCTCAGTTTGCAGAGACAAAAACAAAGTCGGAGCTCATGAAAGGAAATAACTTGGTGATCTGTAAATAATTCATACGGCTTTTCTTCCTCTCTGATGACAGAGATCCAGGACAATCTTGAATTATGTAGAAGCTATCTTTCATGGGAATGCAATCATTTCATAAGTACCCGCCTGAAAATGAGGGGCAGTTGAAACAAGGAGCCAATCTTCCCCCTAATGTGAAGCCTCCCAGATCCCCCAGTAAGGAAGACCTCTTCTCCCCCACTCTCCTGTGCCTGGACTGGAAAACTTATGCACCGGGCTCATTAAGGGCCCTCATCCTATGCATATCGTGCCCGGCACAGGATGGGTGCTCAGCAGAGCCTTGAATTTAGTAGTTTAACTACACTTCAGCAACATGGAAATGAAAAACAGAAAAATGGAAATAAAATAAGATATCTCCCTTCAAATATTTAATTTTGGGGCAAGGATATACGACTCGGCACTTTTCCATCTTAATTGATTCATTTAAAATAGACAGTATATGCTTAGAGAAAGTATTTTAAACAAAAGCATAACTACCAAAATTTTGAATGAAAGAAATGTCTTTTTTTTTCTTTTTTCTCCCCAAAGCCCCCAGTACATAGTTGTATATCCTAATTGTAGGTCCTTCTAGTTCTTCTATGTGGGACACTGGCTCAGCACGGTTTGATGAGCGGTGAGTAGGTCCGCGCCCAGGATCCGAACTGGTGAACCCTGGGCCACCGAAGCGGAAGGCACGAACTTAACCACTGCGCCACCGGGCCGGTGCTAAGTCTTTTTTTTCTTTAGTGTAAATGCTCTTTTCAGTAGTTTGGAAAAATGACCATAAAGTTTTTAAAAGATGAGAAATCTAAAAATAAATAGATTAGTAAAAATAAAATAAAATGCTGTATAATGAATACTCTCTACAGCACACAGGATCTCGTGAGGCTGCCTTTGCCTTTAGTCAACAAGAGGCAGAATGAGTATATGCAGTAATTCTGCACCTGTTCTATGGATCTTGCCTGTAGGGAGATACTCCCTGTAAAACAACGCACTTCACAGCTCCCATGATGAACAGCATTCACGTTCTGCCTGTTATAGCTACAGTTCAGTAAGCACCTTTTGCTGACCAGCTCTTTTCAGGATCCTTTTAAGGATAAGAAGGACTTTTAGCTCCCTGATACTTCCCCTTCCCTTCCACCCAGCTCTCAGGCCCCACAATCATATATCCCACCAAAGGCATCACTCACTCACTAGCCCCTTGCTCACATAGTATGTCTACTATGTGCCAGTAACAGTGCTAGGTGGGGAGATACAATGGTAAAGTACAATCCTACTTTAAGTTTATTATCTACCACCTAAGAAGAGCCCCCAGATGGCATACTAGGTAAATAATTATTATTAGGCTACTGAGAAAAAAAAATTAGATGACCCCTCTATGGAAACCTGTCTATCAACTCACAAGTCAGGTAAGCCTTGTCTAAGTTTAAAAAACCAATGCAAGATTATCAAAACAATACCAAACTTAAAGAAAAGGCTCTTGTAATAATATAACTTTCTTCCACTGTAACCTATATCCCCACAAAACAAATAAACAAACAAAGCTCCTTCTTTCAGGTCTAACCAAATTCTTTAATTCCTTATTTTGTTATAACATTTTTTACTTCAAAAGTAATATTTATTGTAAAAATGGGAAACACTAAGAAACATGTAATAGAAATCTCTTCTAATCCCATCCCTCCAGTAATAATTATTATTTAAAATTTGGTATATCTGTCTACAGATTTTTCCCCCTATATTACATGTATTATTATGTAGGTATTTTGAAAAACAAGAAACAGGATAATTTCATATCCATTTCTTTGTAATTTGCTTTTCACTTTTGTTCATTCACTATTGATTGGGTGCCTGCTACACATCAAACACTATTCTAGGCGCTGGGAATACTTCAGCGAAGAAAGCAGAGAACTCTGCCCTCATGGCACTTACATTCCAGCAGGCAGATGGAGACAATAAACAATAAACATAATAGATAAGTAATTCATGTGGTATATTAGAAGGTGAGATATACTATTGAAAAAAGGAAAAAGTAGAGCAAGGTGAGGAACTGCAGGTGTGAGCAGAAGGGAAGCACGTTACAGCATGACACACAAGTGTAGGGGGTGAGGGAGGGGAGAGCTCCATGACCATCTTTCCAACAACTGCATTTTACATATTCTAATAGTTCTTCCAACTTAAATAATACACATCTGGTCTTTAGGAAACAGCAGTGCCAATGGATAAAAAGGGGTAGGTACACTTGTATTAAAGCCCATTATTGCAAGTATTACCTGAATCTGAACTCCCAAATGGTTCATCTATTCTGAGTAATGCTAGCTAAAACAAAAGAATCTGAAGACCCCATGTAATCTTAGCATACATTTTATTCAAACACAGAAACACAGTATCTTTCCTCTGTGTGTATCCTTCCTTTCTGTTCATCTCTCTCTCCCCTGCCATTGCCTCTGCTCTGCCTCCCTGGCCCTCACTGGAACCCACTGACCTCCAAGGAGCCACCTTCCTTCCCCCAGCTGCTGCAGAGACTTGATTGTTCAGGAACTTGACCATCCTCCCTCCCTCCAATCTTGTTGTAATATCCCATTCTCTCAGGGTCTGTTTTCTGCTAGGAAAAGGACCAAAAATTTAAGAAAAGGATTAAGGCTGATCATTGTAGTTCACTGTGTTCTATCTTTCAAGTGGCATTCTGCTTTAACAGCTGCTTTTCGTGCCTATAATCTGCTGGTTATTAGTACACATTTTTAGTTGATTTCTTTGGGTGGGTGTGGAGGCGGAAGAAAATCTTGAGCATGGAACGACTTCCATTGTTTCCCAACTCATATTCAATTCTGGGCCAGTATACCACCTATACTCTCCCACATTCCCGGAGTGAGGGCACAAATAAGGGAGGCAGGGAAAGGAGAAAAGAGGCCAAACAGTGCCCTTGAAGGGCTGGGCACTTCCAAATGTGCTTGTTGTTGGAGGACTGGCCACAGGGAACCCTGCCCCAAATGCCGCACACGGTGCAGCAGATCTCACCTGTCGCATTACAGGGTCCAGTCATCTTTTTTTTTTTTAAACCTGAAGGATTTAAATTGAAGTAGCATAGATACAACTTAAATACAAAGTATTCAAAGTGTCCTAGCTATCCACTCTTTCTCTTTTTTGGTCTTTATTTTTTATTTTTTAAAATTTTTTGTTTATTGCAATAATATTGGTTTATAACATTGTATAAATTTCAGGTGTACCTCATTATACTTCTATTTCTGCATAGATTACATCATGCTCACCACCCAAATACTAATTACAACCCATCACCACACATATGTGCCAAATTATCCTTTTCACCCTCCTCCCTTCCCCTTTCCCCTTTGGTAACCACCAATCCAATCTCTGTCTCTATGTGTTTGTTTATTGTTGTTATTATCTACTACTTAATGAAGGAAATCATACGGTATTTGACCTTCTCCCTCTGACTTATTTCACTATGCATAATACCCTCATGGCCTTTATTTTTAATATTGTTAGCTACTCTTTAATAATTGGCACTCAGATCATGTGTAACTATTCTACTATACATGTCTCTTGAAAAAAAATTTCTTTCTCAATACAGTGAAGTGAGGAATTCTTAGTGTTCCAGCACTGAGGGCTGTTTGGCAGGAGTGGGTCTGTTTAATGACCTACCCCAGCTGTGCTCACTGAGTCAGTGAGCTCGGCATCTGCCTCTCTGTCTGCATGCTGTCCCGGGCTATAATCCAGACGAGGCGTGCAGATGAGTGGGGAGGACAAACAGCATCACTTCAGTGAGAAGGTGGAGCCGGAGGCCTGTTTTTCATCTTGATCGTGTGCAAGTCTCCGTCTAGCTACACAGCATGGAGTTTATTTTTTACGTCTTTTCATGAGAGGGGTATTTTTTCCAACAGAAATGTAAGTAGGCAACATATAAAGCATGGATGGCACCTCATGTCTGGGAACTCCAGGCACTGCCAGGTGGGAAACTGGATCATCGGTACTATTAAAATGTTTCAAGTCCATAAGCTTTGACCCAGAAGTCCCATATTTGGAAAGTCAGTCTTCAGAAATAAAAGCACCAGTAGAAGTGAAAATGTTTATGAGACTGTGTACTGCAGCATTTTTTGTAGTAGCAAAAAAAAAAAAGCCAAAAAAATTCAAAACAAATGAAACCACCTGAATGTCCATCAATAGGGGAAATGGTGAATCAATGACAATACACTCATACCAGGACTATTAGACAGTTATAAGGAAACAAGGAGTTAGACTTAGATCTACTGGCCTGAAGAAATGTCCATAAATCTAACTGTTAAATAAAAAAAGCAAGCTGCTGAGTGATGGGTATAGTATGATAAAAATTTTTCAAAAAAGCAAGAAAAACACATGTACATGTTTGTAAGCTTTGGTTTGGAATGTCCAAAGGCACAGAAGGCTACATACAACACTGTTCACATTGGTTACTCTGGGGATTTGGATGGACTGGAGAGAGATCATTTTTTTTCTTTTACTAAATGTATTGTCTGACTTGTTACAGCAAATATATGTTACTCTGTAACTAAAAAAAATCCAATAAAATAAATTCAATCACAAGAAAAAAGTCACAAGATTAAGCTGAAATAACATCCCTGCCAAACAAACTAAAACAAAAATCACTTAAAAATAACCAGAAAAAAAGAGAAAATTTTGGTCCCTTTAGTTGCTTTTTCAAGGCAATAATGGCCATAAAATTTTCCATAACGTAACCAGAAAAATAAAAACTCTTTTTTTTGGATACTATTCCTTGGTGGGTTTATTTAAATAAGAGATAATGCAGATATATATTTTTGAATTTGTCTAACTTAGACACATTTTGTTCCTAATAATTAGCTGTTATTTGTAACCTTGAATAATATAACTGTTTAGAAAAATCATGTTTTACTATTTTTAAAATTTCTATTCCTCAAAAGGCTGAGGATCAGTGTGGGAGGTGGCTCTCTTTCCGTGGCAAGGACGACAAGATGTAACTCTCCCAGTTCCTTTCATCCTAATTCTGCTTATGTTCAGCTTTGAAAACCAGGTTCCCCCATCCTCTCCTGCCTACTCAGTTCCCTCGTAAAAGACAACCTTTGTTACCAACTTTTTATACATCTTTCCAAAGGCATTGCATAGTTGTGTGTATGTGTGTGTTTCAACACCAACAGTAGCTAAAATACCCCGAATACTATCTGTACCTTGCATTTTTTACCTAATAATATCTTGGAGGTTGGTCCATAGTGGGAGATAATAGGTGGTCTGCCTCCTTTTTAATTACCACACAATACTCCATTGTAAGGATGTACCATAATTTATTTAAGCAGTCCATTGAAGGTTATTTCCAATATTTTGTGGTAGAAGTCCTTAATCTGGTGTCCAAGAATAGGCCCTTGAAGCTCTGGAAATTGTACCTCCAATTGTGTGTACACGAGCTAAAGGGCTATTTTCAAGGGAGAAGAAAGATTCACAGCCTAATCAGATTCTCCGAGTTCTGTGATCCAGCAAGGCTTAAGAACTGCAGTGCCATAATTCTATCACAGACTGTTTGCTTTTGCTTCTACAGAAAAAACACAAAACATCTCCAAAAGAATCTCCTATCCAAATCTAAGGAAAGTCAATGGCATCTTTTTTTACTTTTATTTGCAGTATTTATTCTGCCCTCCTTCTAGCCCCTCACACCAACCCAATTATTCTACACCTGCTGCCAAGCAAGCAGGCCCCATTACACCTATATCCACATGGTCTTCATTACCGAGTTGAGAGAAACATTGATGATAATGTAGTTTTCTGCCCATTACCTGTCTCTAATAATATGCTTGTCATCATAATTAGTTTCACCATCCGTGGCTTGCTTTTCTGTCATTTCTTTCCCTTGAGTTCTGTTAATAGCAAAAATTGGCTGCTAAACTATTATTCTGGTCTGTGTAATGGGGCTGACAGCAGAAGCATTCTGCTTTTTTTGACAACTGGGTATGATTTGTAAAGGTGTGAAGAGGAATTGCTAATACTTCTCAGCTCCATTACATTAACCTGGAAGGCATCCTACCCAAGAAATGAATCCAATATTAAATTGCCTGTTTTATGAGTTTTCCTTTAATAATTTTTCTAATCTTTACAATGTTTTCATAGCTTTGGTATTTTCTGATCTCCATTTCCTGAGATTAATATGGCAACTTCATTTTATGAAAACTATTTTATTAGATTTTCTTTATTTTTGAGGGAAGAAAAAGAAAAGGAAAGACATCTGTGAGTTTCTCTCCTTTCTCCTGTGTTCCTCTCCCAGTTTCTGGCTGATGCCAGGACAATTAGGCAAGGTTTCACAAAGAGACCATAATCCTTTATTACACTGACATTGATATACCATCAAAAAGTCACAAAGCCCAAATAAATAAAGAACAAAAATCTCTCTGCATGTTGGGGAATTCAGAGGTGATCCTGAAGGCCTCTGGAGGTCAATAAGCAGGGAAGCAAGATGGTCCAATGTACACTCTAGAACGATCCCTTGGGTAGCCATAAATAGATGATGATGGGTTTGAGGCAGATGCAGGGGCTCAATTTAGGAGGCCACTGCAGTAATCTGGGCATAGAGGCCTAAAGTGGGGTAGGAGGAGGAGGGACGGAAATGAGAGGAACATTCAAGAACTATTCAGAAGGTAAAACCAGCAGGAGTTGGTAACTAATTGGATGTGAAGGGCAAGAGGTAACAGGAATAACTACTACTTAATGAACACTTACCATGTTTCAGACAATGTGATAGGGCTTTCCTGCATAATCACATTTAATCCTTGCAATACCTCCATGAGGAGTATTATTATTGTGTTTTATAGATGAGGAAGCAGAGGCACTGTGGGGTTAAGTAAATTGCCCAAAGTCACAGAGCAATTAAGTGGCAGACCTTGGCCTGTATGACTCCAAGTCCAAACAACTAGCCATTGAGTGACAGGAAGGAAGACTCAAGAGTATTTCTAGGATTATCTAGGGAAGGCTGGGTGTGTGAAGGTATCACTACTAAGGTGCAGAATATAGGAAGAGGAGCAGGTTTAGAAAGAAGATAAAGTGTTTAGGTCAATATAACTCCACAGCCAAGAGCAATGGTTAAAGTCAGGTACGGCAAGCAAATTACAGATTTTGCTAAAAGACTGCCTCAATAATTAAATGATGTGCAATGAAGTGGTAGAAATCAAAACAGAAAAGGCTGAGCATGAAGCATCAGACTGTATTCATGTTGAATGTATACTACTGACCTTCCTTTTTGAAGATGATTGTAATTATCTGCTTGATGACACAGAATAAATTCTCAGCAATTATTAACCAAGTTGCCATCCCCATAGAATCCAGCAGGTTCTACAAAAGGTGATATTTCTTTGCCCTTGAACTGTTTCCACTCCTTAATGGCTTGCTTCTGTTGGATTTACCCATTCCTGTCCTACCCTGAACCTTGTAACACCAAAAAGGTTTAAATAAGAAAATGAGATAACAAACACTTGAAAGTTTTTAATGTGTTGCCTGGTTTAAGGATTCATGAAAATGTTGAATGCCAACATGATATAGTGAAAATAAACTAAATTTAGAATAAAAAGACTGTGTTTGAATCCTGCCTCAGAAAATTGTTAGTTTTCTGACACTGGGAAGTTACCATACATTGATATCTCTCAACCTTATGTTCTCTGTCTACAAACTGAGGCCAACGATATGCTGCAGAGGGTTACTGAAAGTATTAAGTTAAATAATGTATGTCTGGGTATCCAGCAGAGGGGTTGGAACCCTGCAGAAGCTCAATACATTCTAATGTTCTTCCTTCCACTCTTTATGGACAAGAGGCATTCCATAGCCAGCTACAATATTATGTGCGTGATAAATATTTAATAAATGTGTTTGTTATCATTTAAAATACACCTGTGCTGTGCAGAATTTGGTTTTAAATCACAGAATGTATACCATTTTGACGCATGTTAAACATTTATAAGATGACAGCTAACCTTTTGAAAATACTATCAAGTTTACATGCTCACAAATTCTACCCAAATAAATAAAGAGTAGTAAAAGGAATCTTATCAATGACAAGTAGGGCAGCTTAGTTTGACAAATCAAAGATAAGCTTTACCACCACATCCTCCATCTGAACAGCACGAGGAAAGAAAACATCCTCTCTGCCTCTTGGGAAATTTAATTGTCCTGATCTTGGCAGGAAACTTAGAAGTGTTATATTTTATTTACAAAACTTTGCATTCCCAAGGGAAGATGTTCCGTGAAGATTATGGGAAAAAAATTGCAACATATGGCTGGGTCCTCACTCCTTGCACTGCTCTTGCCGGAGTCCTCCCCAGGGCTGGCCCTTCTGCTGACACTCCCAGCGGGGCCAGTTCAATTTTAGGGGTCCTTCTGGGGCCACTGCATGATTTCTCATCTATGAGAATTTCCCCTGCATCCTCCTAATGCGTGAATCTGTACCTACCAGAGAAAGGGAGCCAGCCTCACATCTAGTTTCATCCTTAGTCCCAGTCTGCTTATTCCTGGCTCATAAAACAGTAATCACCATGCATGTCTCCCTCTTTCTCCATCTCCACCTCCCCCATCCCATATTTCCATTCCTCTCTGTTTCCAACTCCCACCCAGTTCCATGTTTCTTAGTCTCTCTGTATTTCCCCGTTTCTATACACACACATGCATGTGCACACACGCATACGTATATACCGCAATAACTTATGTAGTGGAAACTAAAACAGCAAGTGCCATTCAAGATACCCTATGATGAGTTTAGATTCCCCTCCACTTCTTATTTACTCACCCAGAACCAACGCTGAACCCAGGGAGTCTTCAACCAGGTTCCCAGATGGGGTGGGTAAAACATCATCATCAAAACTGATGAGGTCGATGTCCCCCAGAGGCTTGCTTTGCAGAACTGGAACTGGGGGGTTGGCTGGGGGTCCTTCTCCCAGTGACCTGAATGCTTTGGCTTGTGATGCCACTGAGAGTCGGGGAGGAACAGTGACCGGTTTCAGCGAAGCTGCAGGGTAGGTGGGGTTTTCTGAGGAAACCGATTTCTTCGGCAGCAAAGGCCGAGGAGCAGGAGTTGGGACTTTCTTCCCACCATCAGGGCTCTCAGCCACGGGCCCTCCTCCCAGAATCTCATGAGTAACACTGCGTATAAGGCCAGGATTTGGTTTCTTTGGCAATTCAGGTTTGGTTACTGGGATGCTCCCTGCTTCTTGCAGTGGAGAGTGTGGGGTGAGCCCTTCCCTAGAGGCCACCTTGAGTCTGTTTTCAGTCCAGGAGTTCCATTCTCCAGAAGCTCTGTTAGCAGCTGGTTTGGGAGCCACAGAGGGTTTCCCTGAGGAAACAGTAGGCCTTGGGGGGAGTGTGCGGGGAGCAATTTCTGGTTTCTTGGGCAGTCCCGAGGTTTCTGTATTTGTCTGACCCTCAAATGCTTTGATCCTTGAAACAATACTATTTTGGCTTCGTTCTGTGTTCATAATGTTCATTACTGCCTGACTATCCAAGTCGTTGGTATTGTCCAGCAGAGACTGGGGCTGGCTTGGGGATGACTCTTCTTTTGTGGCCGCAGAGCTGATTTTCTGGTGATTCTGCTTTTTAATGTGAGTATCTCTGGCTACTGGTCTGAGGTTGCTTTTTGATCTTGGTTTTGGCACTGGACATCTTGTAGCACTGGAGTTTTCTGGACAATTCTGTTCTTCAGAAACATCAAAGACTATTAAAGGCGCCACATTTGTCAGAAGATCACTGGCTGAGACTGCTGGGGAAGGCTGAAGAGGTTTGAGAGGTGCCTGTAGTGCTGAAAAGACCAAAACAAACAAAAAGAAGTTGCAATGCTATAATTTAAAAGAAAAAATAACAGAAGATACACAGATTTTTAAAATATATATGTAGAATACAAAAGATTTTGGTTTCCTTAATTTGTAAAAAATAATTCCAAAACCAGTGGGGAAATTGTTTATACTCAGCTTCCTGCAGGAGTGTTCTTTAAGTTATATTTATTCATATAAGAAATATTCGCTATATACTATTTTAAAACACCATTAAATTCCTGATTCTCAGTAGACTTATCACATGAACCATTTCTCTCATCAAAATTCCAACATTTCTTGCTTTACTTTTCCAAAGTTATCCAAATACAATGCTTTTTAAAAACCTAACAGGACAGCCACCTTTAGCATCCTGTCAAGTTTAAGTTGCTAAACATAACATCTTTCTCTATGGGAATAAAGGGCATAAGCAGTAATGCCAACTATGAGTTAAAAGGATGATGTTTTTGTGACATGAACTAGTGTGAGCCCAAGAAATTGGGGCTGTGGCTCGTGAGAATGATCTATTATCATAATAATCATAGCAAACCCAAATAAAGAAAGTACACAATGATCACACTGACTGGGAAGCAGAACTCAATGAATTATGCACAAATTGCAAATTATTTTAAAGGCTAGAGCCTACTACTGACCGCTCCCCTAAAACTAGGTCAGAATTAGGGAAGACAAATTACTTGCATTACTTTGAGGCAGATGGTTGTCTATTTCTTCTGAAAAGTCAGTCTGAGTTGCAGAAGTAATAGTGTGCCTTGGAGTTGCAGCAGCATTATTATTATTTGTAGTATTAACTTGAACTTGGTTGATTTCTTTTATGACTTGTTCATAAGATGGTGGGAGCTGCAAAATAAAGAATGAAGATTTTAGACATCTATGGGCAATAGCCAAGATGTTAACAGTCCCACTGTTCTTATTTTTGAACTTCATTTTGCAAATAAAATGCAAAGAGATAATGTGATATTTATTCACCTCAGTAGGAACCAGCTCACTGGGCCTCCAAGAGCATGCTGCAGAAGATGCAGGAAACCCCAGTCCCGGAGGTGGGGCTCCTGGAAACCACGAGGCTGGCCTCAGTGGCTCAGCTGCCACAATGGTGATCTCTGGGCGCCTAGCAGACAGAAGCCTCAGTGAGGTTTTGCAGGCTGGTAACAAGCTATTGTCTATTCGCAGATGTTCAAAGATTCATGAAAACAACTATCACCCAAAAAAGTTACATGAGAACTTCCATAGTCACAGAAATGACCTCTCTGGCCTGGGCTGTCTCTAACAGTACACCCAGGCACACTTCAAGGGAGCAAATGACAATCATTCTCTACAACTTTGGCCTCAAAAAGTTAGAGATGTACCCTGAACTCACTTAGCTCTGCCTTGGTTGATAAGAATAAGGACTAAGTAAAGCCCATACAATCTCTTTGTTCCAGGGCTCTGCTATCTAGCCTATTGCACAAACAGAAACATATTGGAAGGTAGAAAAGTACACTGGTTGAATAGAACTGTTTAGTTTTCTGTTATTATGAAGTAGATACTCTGAAATGATACTATATAAATAGAATATTCTCTTTCTCCTCACTCCACCTGTGCCCCAATTCAAAGTCACCTTTAAGTGTTTAGAGTTTACGTGTTCACTTTTGGACCCTGACGTGTGTGTCTGTGTTCCTGGTCAGTTTTGTGTATGAATTTGATGATTAATCTTTAGTAGTGAGGAGCCATAGTGATTTGGGCACGGCTCCTTTCATTCTCTTCTTTTCTTTCCTTCCCTTCTTTTTTTTTTGCGAGGAAGATTGGCCCTGAGCTAACTTTCGTTGCCAATCCTCCTCTTTTTGTTGAGGAAGATTAGCCCTGAGCTAACATCTGTTGCCGATCTTCCTCTTTTTACTGGGGAAGATGCGCTCTGAGCTAACGTCTGTGCCCATCTTCCTCCATTTTGTACGTGGGATGCCGCCACAGCATGGCTTGATGAGTGGTGCGTCGGTCCGTGCCCAGGATTCGAACCTGCGAACCCCAGGCCTCTGAAGTGCAGTGCGCGAAGTTAACCACTACGCTACCAGGCCAGCCCCTCATCATTTTCTTAATCTGATTCTATAGTCTCATGTTTAAGTTTTATTTTCAACATGATTTCTTAACAAACACCAACTGTGTGACCCTGAGCAAATTAATCAACTTCTCTGAGCCTCAGTTTTCTCATCTAACAAATAGGGATGATGATATCTGTTCTGCTTTTCTCTAGCACTCTACGGAAAATAAAAATAAAAAAGCACTGCCATTACCAAAACTGTGCACATACACATATTCTCATGCTAGCTTGTGAAACAGTAAAACCTACTCATTGATTAAATTTGAACCGCATTACCCAAGAACCTCTGCTTACAGCTTTGGTCTAACTAAATAAAAAGAGTTAACAGTTAATAAATGTTAAGCACCATACACAACAACCTTATGAGGTAGGTATGATTAGCACCATTTTAAAGGTGGGGATACAGAAGCTAAGAAAGACTAAGTAGCTTGCCCCAGGTCACACAGTAAGAAAGTAGTGAAGTACTTGGTTATGTCTGACTCTAAAGTCCTTGTTCTACATTACTCTATACTACACTGTAAGAAAAGTGAAAGCAGGAACCACGTCTTATAAAAAATCTATTTATCCACCTGTCCACACTTCCATCCATTCTACCACCTGTCTGTCTGTCTATTGGTCCTTCCTTCTATCTACCCAGTGACTCACTCCTTCCTCTTCCCCTCCTTCCTTCTCTCCAACCAATCATCCAGTCATTTATCTATTCAGCTGTCTATCCAGCCTGCTTGACTCTTTTCCTTCTTTATCCTTCCATTCCATTTTTTATCCTGTCATCTACGCATTTATCTGTGCAACATTTACTAAGTAGCTAGGCAGTACAAAGCATTTCTTTGAAGCAGTTACAACAATGCTTTACATATAGAAGTTGCTTAATAAACATTTTTTAAATTGACTTCAGTAAATAATCACTGTCAAAAGAACATTTTCAGGCTTGTATTGCTTCTTCTCTCAAGGAAAATCTTCATCATTCAAACTTACAGATTAATTCAGGAAGTGTACTAATGGGGCAAAACACTGTAATACATTGTTTATGAAAGAGAAATATTTAACTTGCTGATAATACATTTTGATTTCATTATTTGCAGAATATATGCCCTTTGTTACAAATATAACCATACCTCCTCTCTCGATGAAGCTCACTCTGAATAGAAGTCCGAGAAGCTATAGAAGAAAAAATAAACTGATATAACACAAAAATTAGTACATTCTATAAAGGCTTAAATTTGTATAGGGTACCCCATTAGAAAAAGTTAGCTTATACTTGATATCATATAGAATGTATGAATTTTAACATTGATAATTGAAAAGGAAATCAAAATGATCTTTTTACATGGCATAAAGTTATATACATATTTGAACTGCATAAGAAAATATAGATTTCAAAAACTCCCCAAAACATATTCTGTGGTTCTGAAAATAATCTGAAGAATGAACAGAGATAAGAAGATAGCTATTAAATACAAAGTGCATGGTAAGAGCATTATGACAATGACATGAAATAACAATGAGCAGAAAAAAAATTAAATATCTATTCTCAACCACATGACTATACTTTTGTCATATTTGTTTATAACTCTATTGCAAAGAGAGTGGAAGTGGTCAAATTTTCATCTATTTTCTAACTCTTCTGGAATTTTATAACATTTATGTTGTTTTATTACCTAAATTAAGAGATAATAAGAAAAGCAAAAAGTGTTCAAAACACTTTTATAAACGTTTATAACCTATACAACTGTATATGCAGCATCGACTTTTCCCTCAAGTCTCAAACTCAAAAAGCTAGATGGCTTAAATTTTTTCCAAATTTTATTTTAAAACTAAATCAAGTCTTAATCAGATGATCTGGAAAATGTCACATATGGGGTCACATATTACCCATATGTGTAATAGGGAATATTATCCCTATTTTCAAGGAGCACATTCTAAATATATCTCTTAAAAATCTTCAAATATGTACTACTTTGTAAAGATTTGTGCACAAAAGGGAATATGTTTCAGATAGAAACTATTTCTACCAGTTGCCTTTGTATCTCTACAATACTTTTTCTGATTTCAAATCAAATTCTTCTGATTTGAAAAGGTTGAAGATGTGAATCTTTTCTTTCCTCCTCCTACTAACTTTTGATTCTCTCTGAACAAGGAGGCTGCCAAAGCCGGGGAGGCAGAGGTGGAGGTGGGAGGTGAGAATGGAATTTAGGCTGGGGTTGGAGCTGTGACAGCTGAACCTATGCTGGGTTGGCACAGCAAACCCAACATCTGAAACCAAACCCTCTGGATCTTGAGTTGCAGGATGTCATATATTCCTATCATTAACTGGTCTGACTGTTACATTTTTGTCAAGAGCTAAATCTTGTACATTTTGTCTACTGGAATAAAAGAGGACAGAGAGGCTAAAGCTCTGAGTGGCGCATCTGATTCATAAGAATGGCTTCATTAAGTCAGAGGCTCACCAAGTACTACAATCACATCACCGCTATCATGAAAGCCAGAATCAGCAGACAGCACTATTAAAAGACATCATGTTATTGTCACAAACATACCTCTTCCACGGGGCATTTTTGCTGTGCACTATTCATGAGTGCTAAGGGAAAAAAAGAAGGGGTTATAGAAGAGGAAAGGGAGAAAAAGGAGTGAACCCAGTTGCCTATGCTCTAAAAGGAATTCAGGAGGAAGACTGTTTTGCCATGCCACTGTCCCCACTCTGCACACTTCGACAGAAAAGAAAAGTTGATGAACCATAGTTTCAGAGAGTAAAGCAATATGTTGCGGAAAAGATAAGTCTGTACAGACCAGGATGCTCCTACACATAACCACAGTAAAAAAATCTACCCATCATTTTTAACAACAGTGCAAAAAAATCTAAAAGCCATTTTGTAAAATCAATTTGCTACTTCAATAGGAATCAATTCTAAAGTATGAATACAACACTTAAAAGGTAATTCAGTAGTCAATTTACATTCTTTTAAATCAGTGGCTTTGCACTTGATTCTGCCCATTCACACCAGAGGTCGTTAGCAACAGGTCCCCCTGGTTAGCAGAGTAGTATTCCTACTCTGGATGTAGCAGAATGAGAGGAGAGGAGGTCTCCCAATCATACTTACAGATCTTTTCCGTATCCTTTGAGAATCACTGCTTTTCCTTCTTCTGCTCTTAATTTTTTTTTTCAATTTCACTCATCTATGAAATCTCTTTTCTCTCTTGAACCTCATAGAAATGACTGACACTTTTCGTCAGTGTTGAACAAGTTTAGCGGCTAGAAACACTCGATTTTCATGTAGTGTCTCACACTCTTCCTGCTATTTTCTCAACTATCTGCTTAATCTCATCCTCATTTTTCCAGATTACACAGATTTGGCATAGATGTTGCCAAGAGAATTGAATTTGCCACCAATGCCCATACAGACAAACATGTTCCTTTAATCCCCTGCCACAAGCTACTCGTGTTTCATGCATTTTGGATTAAGGCCACAGAATAAAGGCAGTATTTTCACTTAAAGTTATTCTGCCATTTTACAGAACTATTTTCAAACTTTCCTAGTTCATATAGTTAAATTCTAAGTATAAAACAAATTCATATTCAGCTGTTTATAAAAGATTGAGATCTGGACTTGCAATATTAGCACTAATAAAGAATCCTCCTAAATTTCAACAGGATCATAAGCCTGGAAGGATCCTCAGTGATCATCCTACTCCTCACCTTACAGATGAGGACACTGAGATACAGAGAGGTTAAACAAATTATCCCAGGTCACATAGCCCATTACGGGAACGGCTGGGAGCAGTTTGTTCCTTGAAGCAGTTTAACTCCTTGTAGAGCCAGGAGAGCTGGATACTAGTTCTGACCCTAAATAATTCAAAATTATCAACTAAATGATGGTAAGAAGAAATAAACACACAGAAGGATTATTATACTACAAGCATCTTTGCTATAATACTGTCTTACCAATGAAAATCACAATAATAAAAAATAACTCACTAACTCAGTAATAACTACATTTGCTTGAGACAGCGTATGAGCTGGATGCATTTGACATGATAACAAGAACATCCGTGGAGTAGAAAGCTCAATGGCCTTGGAGTCAGGAAGTCTAGGTTCACAGCTCAGATCTACCTTGTGAAGCATTTAACCTCTCTGAGACTCAGTGTCCCTACCATCTGTAAAATGGGGTTAATACCTACCACGTGGAGTGTTATTTTACAATGTATGTGAACAGTTCCTGACTTACAAGAAGCAGTGAATATTAGCTAAATCTGAATTTCAGAGAATAACTTTCTCTTAAACAGTTAATGAAAGGAAAAATCATGAAATTCCAGATATATTCAATTAGACACTTTTAAGATCTTTACTCAAAATATTTAGGGATCACAAGAATGAATGCAAAAAAAAGGACCTCAAGGCTTTATTGGGACCAGAATCATTATGAAAGAATTTAAAATACAACCAGTTAAGGAATATTGCTTTAAAAATCTGATAAAGTCTTTCTCCTTGCCAGGGTTAGATGACTGAATCTGGGGTAGTAAAGCAAACATTTCAATGGGTTGGGTAAGACAAAAACTGTTTACAAATTTTTCTTATAGAATGGGCAAAATGGGGAAAAAGACAAGGGATGACACAATTATTCCTCATTCTGTATTTACATGGCATCACTTGAGGATTAGGTTTGGCCTTCTTGCCTAAACATCAGGGATAAACACAACCAACAAATATTTCTTTAGTGTATACAAAGCGACTGACACCTAAGAACTAAAAGACAACTGGGTTAGTTGTTTTTTTTTTTTTTTAAAGCCTCAAAGCAAGAGTTTTCCCTTTGTTTCATCTCCTTCCTCTCTCTTCTAGGGCCCTGCTTCACCAATTTCTTCTTCTGATCTCTGTCTGATTCCTTCCCCGCTGCCTACAAATGTCTCCAAGCTTCCTCATCCTAAACAGTCTATGAAGACATTCAAATCTCTTCTCTGCTTGACCTTCCTCCTTTCTCAAGCGACAGCCCTTCCCTCTCCTTTTGTTTACCACCAAATTTCATAAAAGAGTGGCCTACCCCAGCTGTCCCAACTTCCACATATTCAATTTGTTCAAATTGAAGTGTGGCTTCCAACTTCAATGTTCTACTGAAACTGCTCTCTCGAAGGTCACCACTGACCTCCTAAGTGCCACATACAATGACCTAGTCTCAGCCACCTTTTGTTTGACCTTGCTGCAGCATTAAGAGCTATTTGTGGTTCACTCATTCTTTTCAAAAACCTCTCTTCCCTTGACCTCTAATACACGGCTGTCTCCTAGTTTTTCTATTATTCTCATCATTCTTTTTCAGCCTTTTTTTGCACACTCCTCCTTAGCTGCCTTCTCCTTAATCCTTGCACAGCACAGATGCCTCAGGGTAAGTAAAATCCATCCTGGAGGATCTATGGGAAGTCAGGAACAAATTACAATCCCCAACAAAGAGGTCCTGAAATCCAAGAGGTAGGAAAGGTAAGAAGCCAGAGAACAAAAGCAGGAACCAGCAGACAGGACTCAGAGAAAGGAGGCCCTCATCCTCAGCAGGTCTGGGTTTTGGGGTCAGGCATCTTTTGCCCTGCGGCAACGTAAAGGCATAGTCGGCCTCAGATATCAATGTTTCCCAAGATTCTGCCTTTGTCATCTTCTCTATCCTCTACACTTTCTCCCTAAATGTTTAGCTACTCCCAGGGTTTTGCCTATAACCTTGATTACCACAAATTATATCTCCAACAAGAGATTCTTGCCTAAATTCCAGACCCTAATTTCCTTTTTAAATTCTCTCCCTGCCCTTTCTCCCCCTACCCCTACTCCAAGGTCTTTAAGGCATGTAAAGCTATCATGCATTTTTCATTTTGATATCTGAATCTCCTTCACCATACAGTGTGGCATTCTCACATCTTTATAACTCACCACCATCACCAACAAAAGGAAACGTGGGGAATCATGGAATATCTTTCTGTATTGCCACCTTACAAATTTTTCACCGCAATCGTTCCAATGGATGCTCTTTACAACCTGTGGATATCCTAAATTCATACTAAATATTACAAATTAATGTTTCTAAAAGCAGGATGCATCCTCCTCAGGGTGGTGACCTCAGCTCAAATAATGTGAAGAACATTTAAAAATCCCTCCTTTCTTTTTTTAATAACAGGTAATCCATGCTCTATTTGGAAAAGAGACCTTTGTAGAGTCTTTTATTTTAAAAAATGTTAAAGTCTTGGGGGCCAGCCCAGTGGCGCAAGCGGTTAAGTGCGCATGCTCCGCTCCGGGGGCCCAGGGTTTGCCGGTTCGGATCCCGGGCGGGCACCGACGCACCGCTTGTCAAGCCATGCTGTGGTGGCATCCTATAAAAAGTGGAGCAAGATGGGCACGGATGTTAGCCCTGGGCCGGTCTTCCTCAGCAAAAAGAGGAGGATTGGCAAATGTTAGCTCAGGGCCGATCTTCCTCACACACACAAAAAAAAGTTAAAGTCTTACACCAAGAGTAAGTTTTAAAGATTTAACTAAGAGGTAAAGTCAGAAAGTACGAATGCACCATTTTGGAGAGAATATACTACAGCATTTCTATCTTGTATGTGGAAGTGTGAGCTGAACTCCACAGGCATTTATACAGTTAAATAAAAATACTGTGGGAGCAAATGAATCAAAAAGGACAGGGTCTGATATTTTTTAAACCCATCAGATGTCTCTATATATGGAAAATGGTTACATAAAATTTATATTAGATCATGAAAATTGACTAGAAATCCAGATTTTTTTTTTTTTTTTTGTGAGGAGATCAGCCCTGTGCTAACATCTGCCAATCCTCCTCTTTTTTTGCTGAGGAAGACTGGCCCTGGACTAACATCCGTGCCCATCTTCTTCCACTTTATATGGGACGCCACCACAGCATGGCCCGCCAAGCAGTGCATCGGTGTGCGCCGGGGAGCCAAACCGGCGAACCCCGGGGCGCCGCAGCAGAGCGCGCCCACTTAACCACTTGTGCAATCGGGCTGGGCCCCAGATTTTTTTTTTAACAGCTTAGTTCTGTAAGAGAAAAATATTGTTCTGAGGAACTGGCATATTAATAAGTGAAAGTTGAAAAGAAAGTTGAAAAACGAGTTGCTTTTCTGAAATGGTTTATTACTCCTTAGGAGAAGTTACTCTTGTTGGATTCTTTGTAAGATCCATCAAATATAATCATTTGCTGGAAATCTATATCATCATTTAAAATTATTACAGAGGAAAATACAGAGCAGGAAAAAACAAACTTACTTCTCTTGATTACTGCTCTAATGGATGACAAAGGTCCTTGGCTGGAAAAAGAAAGAAAGAAAACTTATTACACATTCATTAATCCTTTTGAAGAAGAATCATTCACAATGCCAGGTCATTTCTGGGACTCAATATGGCACCAAGCAGCAAGTTTGATACATTAGTTACTGGTCTATCCTCTTTACAAAACACAAATTCTTGAAATTGCCTTTGACAGTTGAAATGCTTTATGGGAAGTAAGGAGGCTGGTAAAGTATATCTACAGTGTAAATAAAATTTTGCCTTAAAATTGCTTTCATAGCTACCTACATACTGCATCTTCCAGTAAAATTCTAGACACTGCTCGAAGTCAGGTAACAATTACATGGTACTCAAAAGAATTCTGGTCCTCTGTATCTCTTTTGTCTTTGACATTGGAATTCCTGTCTTCTCATATCAGATCAAAATAGATCATTTTTATAGTCAATTTGACCTAAGGATCAACAGCATTTCTTTCTAAGATTAGAATTAAAAACATCACCACCTAAAATAAAAGTCTCTCCTTGCTTTGAGTTTTGTTCAATAGCTGGTTGATCCTGGCTGTCTCTGACTGTGTGACCTTGGGCAAGTCACAGAACCCTTCTGAGCCTCTGTTTACTCATTGGTGAAAACCTTCTAGCTGCAAAGGCTAATGCTACTAGTTTGCAAGGTTGTTTGTTTGTTTTTTATCTTTATTCAAATCAGCTGGACTAATTGTTTTTGAAATCATTTAGAAAAAATATACAACCTTAAAAGTTTAATGATATTATTTAGAAAAAAAAAACCCTTATTTATAAAATTCTTCACTTTTTTCAGAATGCTCTTAAAATTTAAACTTATTTTTGAATTTATGCTCTTTTTAAATTTATGCTTGTGGCAATCTGTATAAATCCTCTTTCTGTTTCTTAGATAGATAAGATAAAGCTTCAGGAAGATGCAATAACATATCAGTTCATTTTACAGGAGGGACACTTGAAGAATATTCTATTCTGCCAGACAAGAAAAAAACCATTAAGCTCCAGGAGGTCTCCAAAATCATGAAGTTAGGACCGTAACATAAAAAAATATGTGTATTCAGCAATACTGATTTTTTAAAAAAGTTCTTACAGGCTTTTGGTAAACAACTACTTGAAAAAAAAATTAGTGTAAGGCAATATAGAAGCGGTAACAGCACTAAAATGCAAATAGGTTGACTGAAGTTGGAGGAGAAACTTCTGGGTACAAAATTGGAGAAAATCTGCATGTTAATATTGTGTCTGTTGACTCAGGTACAGTAATTAAAAGAATCAAAATCAGTATTTAGAAGCAGGGCCAAAACAGCCGAAGTTCCATGTGTGTGCCCAGGCAGGGCATAAGAAATGTTACTGAATGTGTTCATCATAATCTCCTTGCTCATTAGCACTGATTTGGTGGGATGTTACTATTATTTAAAAACATCGTTCGTCACCTTTGTGAAGGAGGAAGGTGTATTGACTAAGGTGAAACATAGCGGGTGTTTGGGTCGAACTGTTCCCCCTTCAAAAAAGACATGTTGAAGCTCTAACCCCTAGTACCCCAGAATCTGACTTTATTTGGAAATAGGGTCATTACAGATGTAATTAGTTAAGATGAGGTCATACTGGACCAGGGTGGGCCCCTAATCCAATATAACTGGTGTCCTTAGAAGAAGGCCATGTGAAGACAGAGACACAGGGGGAAGTGCCACGTGACAGCGAAGGCAGAGCCTGGAGTGATGCAGTTGCAGGCCAAGGCAGGCCAAAGGCTGCTGGCAAACCACTAGAAGCTAGGAAGAGGCAAGGAAGCATTCCCCTATGGATTTCAGAGAGAGCATGGCCCCGATGACACCTTGATTTCAGACTTTTAGCCTCCAGAACTGTGAGACAATACATTTCTGTTGCTTTAAGTTACCCAGTTTGTGGTACTTTGTTATGGCAGCCCTAGAAAATGAATACAGGGGGCCTTCTGGGGTGCTAAGTAGATGTGATCATTCACTGAGCTGTATACTTTGTACACTTTTCTGTCTATTATACCTCAAAAAAAAAGTTGCGAGGGGTGGAAACTGTGGCACAAAATAGAATTTTGACTGAAGTCAGCCCATGTTCTACAATTCTCAAGATTTGCAGTGTCATATTTAGGCTAGATCTATAAACCAGCCAATCAATATCTTCTATCTAAAATAGCACTTTCCAAACTCTAAAGTTTAAAGTTCTACTTAGAGGTTAACACGTTTTGTGGTAGGGAAAATCAAGAAGGCCTGTGGTCAAATACATCCCCAGGGGAAGCAGTTTTGGGAGATGCTGGAGTAGCCTCCTGGCTGTGCAGTGCATACAACTTCTGTATCTCAAATATAGCTACGGATGCAAAAACTGTAGTATTGAAGATGACCCCTTATCTCTGTCTTTCTGCAGGGCAAAGGCTACAGGTGAAGGTACCACTCTATAGTTTTAAGAGAAAGCCTCATGGGAGACCTCCCTCAGCATGAGCTCAGGCTCAAGTCTCAGCTGAGAACCTCCAAGAAGGATGGCCACCATGGGACAGTAGACATGGCCACATGACCACTGATCAGAGGAGGAGGCAGTAGAGCCTGCTGGTTCAGAGAGCTAGTTCTGAAGTCCAACTGTCCATATTCATTCCTGGTGCCTCCACTTACTAGCTGGTGTGACTCTGGCATCTAGTAAATTACTTAGCTTCTCTAAGGCCTCTTGTTTCCTCATGTATAACTCAACTCTCTCATGAAGGAGATAGATAAGAGGGAGAATCCATTAAAGCATTTTACACAATACATGGAACAAAGCGTGTGTTCAATAAATGTGGGCTGCTATTATTGTTATTCCTGTTTGTTCATAATCTTTAGGGGCATCACAAAACATCTGACAACACGTACAACCCTTGACAGGTTCTCACTTTGTGGTCTGATATCATGTAGATAGTATGTCTAACAGTTTATGTTGTTAAAAGATTTTTCTCTTTTGAGATTTACTTTGCTCTCCTCTGGTTTCTGCTGTTCAGATGAAACCTGAGCCTAGGCCACTCCCTGACAAAACAAAGAACAGCAAAACGGCATCATCACTCCATTCTAAATCTATAAGCCTATATCCTGGTCCTTGGCAGAGTTAACCCAGATCTTTTGTCTTCCACTCTTCAAGCACTGCTGCCCCTATTATCAGGTGCCCTTATTCTTGGTGGGGCAGATAAATCACTCCTGAAATGTGACAGCCAAAGATGCTTCCAGGAGGGAAAAGAAGGGTTAGGGGAAAAGGCTTTCAAATCCTGAGAAAGAGAACTAAAAGTTGGGGTCAAGAAAGAATTGTCTCAGGTCTAAGTGCCTGATGATTTAGCTTCCTCAGGACTCTGGGGGGCTCCCTAGCTGTTCAGAGTCTCCTTCTATCCTTTCTTCTCACTCTCTTACAATAAGCCCTTCTCAGGCTGTGCTGTAGGATCACTCTCTACCACTGCGTTTGCACATAACCTCAGTAAGTTGTTAAGAAAGTGTTTTTAAGAAAGACATTTACATTTTAAAAGTTTCTTCACCTAATGAAATTAATTTCTAATGATGAGATTTGAGAGATAAAGATGATGATAACAGCTTATTATTATGTGTGCCAAACACATGATCCACTTTTAAAAAAATGAAGAAAATGAAGCTTAGAGGTTTGGTATTGCGTCTGCAGTCACACAGCTAGTAAGTGGCAGAGCCAGATGTGAATTCACTACTGTTTGACTATAGTCCAGAAGTCTATAGTTCAGGTTTGGGTGGATGCGTAAAAGTTTCTGGATGTTCCACAAAGTTCAATATGTAGGCAAGTACCCCCCAAGCATAAAGCTGATCCAAAAAATTACACATTAGAGTCTCGTCCAGACTCTGCAGATGCAGGAGAAAACAAAATAAAAGTTGCTAGGTATGACATTTTGATGTTGTCAAAAACAACAACAAAGCAAACCACAATGGTCATTCTTAATCTCACCTAAGAAAATCCAACCTCTCTTTTTATTTTGGATTATGTTTTATTTATCATAAAAAAACAGATTCTAAAAAATATTTATAAAACTTTCAAAGAAACAGCTCATTTCCAAGTTTAAATTCATTCCCCCTCCCTCCTCTCTTTGGTGAGGAAAAAATTGTTTTCACAAACCAGTAACTGAAGTTGCTGGATTTGGCTTGTTTGATACACAAATCAGAACAACGCCTGCAAGTGCCCATCGTCATCATCACATCTGGTTTTGGAGTTCCGTGTGCAGAAGCAACTGAATATATTTTTTAAAGTGCATTCTGTACTTTTTTTTTTTTTAAAAGGTACCTTTGTAAAAACCCTCAATAAAGGCCCTGGGCATATCATTAAAGTACTGGTCAATAAAGCCATTAGCTTAACAAAGAGTTAACAAGATCTAGATCTTGACCTCTGGTCAAGCTGCCAGTGAATATAAAGTTTATCTCCTTGTACCATCTTCCCCAAAGACTCTCAACATTGGGATTGACTCATCTCTATTTTCTAGCAGAAAGGTTTAACCAGATTGGTGTGATTTTTGCAGGCTGGAAGAGGTATTCTGTCTCACTCATTCTCTCACACACCCACTACTTATTACATGTATAATATGTGCCAGGCACCAAGAATGCCTTGACAGCACAGACTCTGGCCTCAGTGAGATAGACAAATATTGCAAGTGCCTTTCTATTAATAGTGTATAGCAGTAGGCACAAGGTGCTATGGATAAAGAGAAGGTATACATCACTTGATCTTGGGGTCTGAGGAAAGGCTTCCAAAATGTGACATGTGTCTTGACTGAGACCTGAGGAATGTGTAGGAGGAAAGAGTCTAAAGAGGGAGTGTCAGGCAGCACGTGCAATAGATCAGGAGTGAGGAGACAGTTGAGCATGGTTTGAGCACAGCATATGAAGAAACCATGGTAAGAGTTAAGAAGGGACTGGAACTCAAATGCCATGCCAAAGGATAAGTGGAAACATGCTACAGAGTAAAGTGTTGATGCCAGAAATCATCAGCCAGGTTAAACACTAAGAATCCATCGGTCAAGGATATGATGGCAAAGAGTTTCAAAAGCAAGTGAGAATTTGACTGGGACATCTCCCCAGAACAAGCATTGTTGGCTGTAGCTGGTCTGTATGCACCAACCATGGTGTTTGTGGCATGCCTGCCTTTTTAAAAGGGTTTATTCATAAACCCTGGAGTGCTGGTATTCTATGTCTTGAATTGTGGGCAGATTCACATTTGTAGGAACTAAATATATGGATGATGGGACTGACACACTAATATTTGATGAGAGAAATAATGAGTGGAGGTAGGGAAGAGAAGATAGAAGCAAGAAGAGGTTTCTGGAAGTGCCAGAAAGGCACTGGGCAAGTCTGGAGTGTCTTATTCACACGTGCATTTATTCATTTATTAAAATCTCACTGTCTACCTGGCATTCTATCACAAACTGGGGACACCACTATAAATACCATACAACCTCTGCCCTCAAGAATTATGCAGTCTTATTGACAAGATCAACAAATAAAAGATAAAAACAGAACGTGAAAAAAAAAAAAGTTATATAAGGTATTATGAAAGCTCAGAAGAGGAGTGTCTAAATTTAGTCCTGGGAAAGTTGAAGAAAACATAGAGCTGCTACTTGAATAGAGCTGGTGCAGGGTTCTCACCCTTGGCACTATTGACATTTGTTAAGGAAGGGGGTTGTCCTCTGTATTAGAGGATGATTAGCAGCATACCTGGCCTCTACCTTCTAGATGCCAAAAGCATACTTCTCCCCACTCCCTGCCAGTTGTGACAACTCAAAATGTATCCAGACATTGTCAGATGTCCCCTGGGGGGATAATCGCCCTCAGCTGAGAACCACTAAGCTAGTGGCAACAAAAAAAAGAGTAATAGGATTTATATAGATAAGAAAAAAGCTGACTTTGCCATTTCTGGTTGCCAAGCTGATGGTGGCAGTAGTGGGATAAAATTGGGGGCATGTGAGAAAATAGGACAAAGGCAGTGAGGAGAGAAGAAAGAAGTAGAAGAAATTTCTAGCACCAAGAACACTTTTTAAAAAGTGGTACTATGGCTATACCAGGAGAAAAAAATGAGTCTTTTTATGAAGGAACATAGACAGTCAATCACTCTATGTTTTAAGTCAGGTGTTTATAAATCAAGGGTTATCTGAACTTTTTAAAAATGCCACATTTCAGGACTACAATAAAACAAAAGTCTTTAACTTGCTGCATTTCAAAAAGAAAAATAACTACATACATTTTTATAAATAAAGCCTTGAGCCAACCCTGATTTGCTTCTCAAAACAGAAAGCAATAATGTTATAGACTAACACAAACACCTGTGTTTTCATCTTGTGTGTGCATCAGTCAAGCTTTTATCACCATATATTACCGGCTAGATTAAGGCAACATTATGTAATGGGAGAAGCAAGTATGAGTTAGTAAATAGTACTTTGCCACTGAGACAAATATAAAGCTACAATGCCATTTTAATAGTGTCTAAATTAATATCATCATCGCAATATGTAAGGTCAGATCTGATAAACTATGGAGAATGGAAAAGAATAAGATTAAATGTAATTACTTGAAACTAATGAAAACAAATTATCTTTTAGTTCTAAAACTCTGATAAGCTTCCACAGTTTAAAGTTTGGGGATGGTGAGGCAGTGAATTCCTTCTTGTTTCTTCTTTTTTTTTTTTCTTTTGTGAGGAAGATTGGCCCCTGAGCCAACATCTGTGCCCATCTTCCTCTTTTTTTGTATGTGGGACACTGCAATAGCATGGCTTGATGAGCGGTGCATAGGTCTGTACCGGGGATCCAAACCTGCAACCCCTAGGCTGCTGAAGCAGAGTGCACAAACTTAACCACTATGCCACCAGGCCGGCCCAGCAAATTCCTTCTTAAGAATTAGAGAATAAAGATTAGTAAAGAAAAAGAATTGAGACCCAATTGGGATGGCTTTTGCTAAACTTAAAAACTATAACAAAACTACAAAATACTTCTATTAATACTCTGAAACAGGGCTGGCCCCGTGGCGTAGCAGTTAAGTTCGCATGCTCTGCTTCGGTGGCCCAGGGTCTGCCCTTCGGATCCTGGGCATGGACCTACTCACCCCTCATCAAGCCATGCTGAGGCAGAGTCACACACAGAAGAACTAGAAGGACCTACAACTAGGATATACAACTATGTATTGGGGCTTTGAGGAGAAAAAAAAAAAAACTCTGAAAGCTTTAGGGAAAAAGTTATATGAGTTCTGAGTTAACTTATTTTTTCATCACCATTGACAGTTCAATTACAATCATTAAGATCTATAATATAATGTCAAGTTACATCAGTTATTTTTCTACTTAATCTTTTTCAAGGACCAGCAAATCATATGTGTGACCTTTATTTACACATTTAGTTTCAGGACAAACAAAGCCAATAAGTTTTTAAATGAGTTTCATTAACAAAATCTATATATTATAAAATTCGTAAAATGAGTTCTATTGACGGTCATATCTGTGAGCATGAAGAATATGGGGGCTAGGTAGAGAAAAAGTAAATAGGATGCATGATGTACCTACTGGAGCATCATGACTATAGTGGGAAGAGTATAGAATTTGGAGCCAGCCAGAGACCTACTTTCCTATTTGTGTGAGCTTCGCCAATTTACTTACTTGCTGGAATCGTTTCTTTATCTGTAATATGAGGACACCAATGCCTATCTTTTGGCTTGTTACTAAGACTGAATGAAAAAAAACTATGTAAAATATACAGCACAGTGCTTGGCACATATTAGAGTTTCAAAAATGTTAGTTACATTTCCTAATGTACATTTCCTAATTTTCCAATACACGAATTTCTGTAGTCCATTATTACATGAGGCTGAAATTTTTGGAGCTACCTTGCCAACACCAGTAGAGTTGCCCTATAGTTATCATAACCCTACCTTACAAATTCAAATAATTGACCATTCGTATTTCAGTTGCAATTATTATTTGCTACTTACAACCATTCAGAGTTTCACAATGCATACATCTCATATACCTAATCCCCTGTGAAGCTGAAGCAATAACAAAGCCAAAAGAACAAAACAGACTGACAAGCTTTTGTGAGCACTGTATTATCCCCCTTGGGAACAGAGATCTCTGTTCCTTTAGGTCTTCCTTCCCATGATGTTTTTCACAAAATGGGCATGGTGATCAGTAGCTCTGCAGACTTAGTTTCATATTTCTTTAGCTCTATGAAAAAAGAAATCCCACGAAAGTGTTCAAAGATCCTGGAAAAGGCTTTCAACTCCATTATTAATAACTACAGTACATTTAAAATTAGAATATGTTGCCCTGTCCTTCCCAACTCTTTAAGTTGTTCTTTTTCTTCCACACACGCATGTCTTGACTTTCTAATTAAACCACAAACTTCTCAAGAAGAGAGACTGCCTTCTACTAATTTTTATAGTGCAACTGTATCATGTGCTCATTGAACTAATGTGAACTCAATCCTACTCACAGAGAGAAAGAAATATAATTTGAAAGATACAGGTGATTCCACCTACAATCTACTTAACAAGCAAATCCCCAGGAACAATTTTGTTGCTGGTTTTGTTCTCTTGGTCACAATTCCCAGTTACACTTTGTTGTATGCACATCTTGCGAAAAGTGTCTGGGTCTAATGTTTAAAAATACGTATTTTTCATACCAAATGTCACCTTTACAAGCACGTGGTGCTCAATGAAGAACATTTTGATAGTAGCATGGAAAACTGGCCAGGTTTAGCTTATTAAGAGATGATGCAGACTCCAACATGGTACCTAATTTGCCAACAAATACTGTACTTTAAGTGTCAATTAATGGAACTTCAGGGGAGATTCTGCCTATTCACAATTTTTCATTATACATTATCTTTAGAACCTGTCTTTTTATAAGTTAAGCCTTTGGTAATAATTCCCAACCAATAAGCAGCACAAACTCTTCGCTGGTGTGCTGCTAAATTTCAAACCCTATATAATACACAATAACATTCAGTGATGTGAACCAGATGCAACTTGTCCAAGTGGGTTATGTTATATGATGCAGAGCAGGTACAACTTGCTTTGAGAAGAGGTATAGAGCATAATGTCAAGTGAGCACCCAAGAAACGTGGCATTTACTGCAACATGTGAAAACAGAATCTTTAACTTCTTCAAATGTGAACACAAAAAGGTTGAAAACTATGGGTCTGATGTCCCACACCACAGTTGGGACAACTGTGTTCAATAAACACCTATTGAATGAACCTAGGAATTAGTAAAAAGAATAAATCTTGTCTGGGGTTATATCCTTCCTCCACAGTCAACCTAAAGTGATCTATAGATAGAGTTTATACAGAAAAACCTAGAAAAATAAAAAGGGCTAAAATCCTATCCTCTCTTTTCTGGATATATAGCAATATAGAAAGATTATATTTTATAATTAGAAGTTATTTGTTGGTAAAAGGCATGAAAAGGATCACATAGTTCTAAAGGGGTGTCCACTGTATGCTGGGACAAAGTGAGGGTAGTAAAATATTAAACAAATATATGGCAGTTTCAGTTTGAAGCATCCATAACATCCAGAGACTGATTTTTTGAACTTTTGTCTTATCAGCTGATGATTTCTGTATTTTTGACCAAAAAAGACAAGCATGCACTTAACTGTTAAGAAAAAATTTTAATTTTCAAACAAGAAATTTAATGCTTATTTTATTCTAGGCATTATGCTAGGTACCAAAGAAAAAGATCAACTAGGACATGGACCCTGCCTATAAGGTGATCATAGTCTAGGGAGAAGCCTATAGACAAGAGAAGAGCTTACAATTTGTGTGTATTTCTGCTTTTCTTAAAATTAGGACTTTCATATACGTTTTACTTTCTTTCTTTTTTTTTTTTTAATTTATTTTTTTCCCCCCAAAGCCCCAGTAGATGGTTGTATGTCACTGCTGCACAGCCTTCTAGTTGCTGTATGTGGGACGCGGCCTCAGCATGGCCAGAGAAGCGGTGCGTCGGTGCACGCCTGGGATCTGAACCCGGTCCGCCAGCAGCGGAGCGCGCGCACCTAACCACTAAGCCACGGGGCCGGCCCCGTTTTACTTTCTATTACAGGTATTTTGGTGCATTATTTCCTCTACTGGACTACAAACTCCTTTTCAGGCAGTGTACATATTGCAGTGATGTTGCCTATAAACCTTAAATTAAAAAAAAATTATGGCCAATTTTTAAAAACTAAGGCAATTTTTAAAGTCCTCTTGGCATGTTCAGATTCCATGCCATAAAATATTTTAGATCATATGGAAAGAACAAGTCTCCTACAAACAACTGACTCACGCAATGACACCATATTTAACAATGACTTTTAAAGAATGTAAAGAGAAGTTCTTAAAAACAAAAAAATAGAAAATCCACACCCTTCCCCAAAACCTGTCATCCTGGTTTTAAAAACTATATGCAGCAAAGCTTCTACCTTAAAAGACTGACACATCCCTTTGGACACTTCCTTATTGATGTTCAGGGAAAACCTGATATAAACTCCTGTGATAGACACGAGACTGGCAAGGGACACCACCTGGCAAGAGAAATTAGGAACAGGAAGCTTGGTGGAAATCCAAAGAGTCACTTGGTTACACTACAGAAGGAAAAATTAAAGGTAGGTGTTTCCTACATCACAGTTCATATATAGAGTCCCAATGCCTATATAAGAAGAAGCAAACACCAACTAAAAGCCCTCTGTCCAAGGATGAAAAGAATACTCAGAGAGAAGAGAGAAGGGGAAAAGGTTTCTCATTACATACTAGTTTACCACTTACCTGGAAAAATCTGCTTTACAGTGTTAGTTTTTACTAAACATATAAATACTCCAATATACTGGTTCTCATCAGAACATATAATCTATTTTTCTCTTCTCTTGGTCCTATTATAGCTAGAAGATGGTGGTAAGTAGAAAGTGGTCATAATACTACCTCCTACACTTGTTGCTGTAAACTCAGAGGCATACCTAGTAACACTTTTTGATGTCAGAGTTATGGAGAATAGCTCTTAATTCTAACATTTCTGGCTATAGCTTCTAGCTATCTTTTTAATTCCTTAGTGCATGAACAAATCTAACACTTAAAAAATAACCCAAGATTAATTCTGCTCCTTTGGAGGTACTGAAAATTGAAGGAACATATATGTAGATAAGTAACTGACAGTATCTGATTAATAGATTATTTGAATTTTAGGTCATATAAAGGGTACAGAAGGAGAGGGTAGGAAGGATGAAAGGAGGAAAAGAGGTACTAGACTCCATATACAACCTGAGAACTCTATCAGAGTAAGAGTGGGGGGATTAATTTTTAGCGGAGGTACAATTAGTATAGACAAACATTTTGGGCCTTCGTTTTGACATCATTCCTTACTTTTAATCATTTAGTATTGAAACCTAGAAGAGATAACTGCATAGCAAAGGTGCCTGGTGTCTCCTGATGATGTGGCAATCAAATCAGCACCAAAACTCAAAAGTTCCAGAAGCAGCTGATATTTGAAGCTGGGCTAGCAATAAAATATGTTACAAACAAAGAGGTGTGTGCACGCATATGAATATTTGGGAAGATGCCTTAACCTCAGCATGTGGTAGTTTTCAAATGAGAACAAATTCATCTCATTTAACCAGTAATATTCTCTTATAAAAAATAAAACATTACTATTGATAAAAGCATATGAAATTTCAGTGGGTTTAGTAGAAGGCAGCAGGGAAAGAAAAAAGGCAAGAAACATGATTTTGTGTTTTTCCATTCTTTATGGGATGAAAATAAAACTGTCGTGAGTGATGATATTTTGCTATTTTTCATTGCAAAACAAAATACATATTTTCAGCATCTGAAACTGATCAAAATATTAATTGACAGTTCCACGCGATAAAAAGAAATTAGGTCAGTTTGAAACTCCGGCTTTAAGATCTAAAAAAGGTATTAGTTCTAAAATGTTAGCTCCATTTTTTATTTGAAATAGGCAGATATTTTTTAAAAGCTAGGTTTAAATGTTATTAATAAAAATGCATAAATTATTTAAGTTGTTATAAGACACTACAAGATTTTTCTACACCAATAATTTTTTAAAAATATCTTTTAAATGTGAATGTTGTAGCCACCCATGTCTTAGCATTGTAATCACTTGATCAAAGGTTTTAGGTTGGCTAAGCCCTTCTTTTTACCCTTTACAGTTTCCTACAGCATTACATTTTTATCTTTTCACCAAATCTCAGTGATGTCTAAGCCAGAATAAAATAGGCTTAATCAATGGTGGAGGAATTAACAATGAAGCAATAAACATACAAAACAGGAAAACCTAATCAATGTAATTTCCTATATTAAAGGCCTAAAAAGGCCTTTATTTTGCTAGTAAAAACAAATACATTTAAAAAAAATTCATTTAATCAAGTCCTTCCAAAACTGCCAGTTCTTAAAGAGTTTCTCTTAAAGCTGAAGGCTTTGACCAAGAATGTAAAATGGAACATAGAAACAGCTGAGTTCATTCTAACAACACATGGATTTGTTCTCCTCTGGGAATTGAAACAAAAACTTCAATAGTGGGTAGGGATGAAAACTTTTACTGAAAACATTCAACAATTTCTCCATTACATAACGAGTGCAAACAATACGTCCACCAGCTAATATGTATTTTTTGCAAAGCCACTGGAAACTGTTTCTATTGGATACCAAGAACATACCTGGTAGCTAAAGGACTTTAAAGTCATTTAAAATTATGACTACCAATAGTTATATGAAATTACCCAACAGGTATAGTAAATTTCTAGATTGGGGAGCCCACAGAACAGCAGCTTTTAGGATACATATTATGTTGTTCAGGATACCTTCATTTAAGGGTACGACTGTTCGTTAAGACTGTAGGGCCTGAGTCCAACTGCCCCCAAACAAGTAGTTCTATCTTGATAGAACATTTTAAAAGATTCACAGAGAGTAAATCTGCCTCCTATAAGCATCAGAAGAAAAACGCAGACAGGAGGGAAGCAAGAAGATGCAGAGGGAGAATATAGGAGAGAATGGAAGGTATGGGGTCCAGCTGAACAAAGGATGGAGCACTGTATTGTGGATGCGGGGAGCAAGGTTTCCAAATGCTCTCAAGGTAAGGACTCTGCCTGCGGAATGATGAAGTGCCCATTGGCACCATACTTTGAAATAACCAGCCTACTACACAGGAGATTTATGCTGCCCCTGTCCCCATTCATTCTCTCCTCTTACCACCCACACTGGAGAGGAGAGGTATTTTATTCAGCCATTCTCACCAAATCCCCCTTGTGACCAGCTATACCTGCTGTGAAATGGCCTGAAGTGCAGCCTGTGGCAAAGTAACAGGGCATGACCAACTGATACTGGAATTCACTTCTATATGATAAATAAATAGGTCCCCAAACTGAATATTTTATATGATCCCAATCTTATTTCAAAAATCTTACTTAAAAAAACTATATATACACACACAAATATATATATAATATATATAAATATATATATATTTTTTATATTTATACAAAAAGAATGAGAACACATCTACCCAGTGGTGTGCTGGAGCCAGCTCATACTGGCTTGTCAAAGCTGACCATTAAATTTTCAGAAATTTGCAGGCCAGCTGTTAAACACAGCCATTATTAAAAATTATATAAACAAACTATATAAATTTATAATTAAATAAATCACATAAAAATAAAGGTAAAAAGTCCTCAAAACTTATCATTTTCTGATTATTTTACTATTATCTATGCTCTTGAGATTATTTATGTCTATTATGTCTGTATGGTGGAAATACTATATAATGATGTGCTATGGTTCAACTCTTTCCAATTCACCATCACTTGTGTCATGTTGGTAGCTTGAAATTGGCCATGGTGGGAGTATTTACACCATGAAAATTGGCAAACAAGGGCTTAATTTATCATTTTATTGATGGTATAGACTAAAGAAAGTAATGGAGAAAATGTTAATAACGCAGATTCAACATAAAAGCATGTTGTGTTTGTAGCTGTTAAATTATGAATAGCACAAAAAATTGAGGAAACATTCTTCCAGTATTTGAAAACTACTATCTAAACCAGCAAAGAAGTTGCTCAGGCCACTGACAAAACGGGTGGAAATTCTGAAGTATGTCTTGGTTGTTTCACTTTCATCTTACTCATTAATATAAACAAAAATATGAACCAACATTCCTATAGCATTTATCATTTATCAGCACACCAGTGCATATGCCCAAAATGTTAACAATAGTTGTCTCTAAGAGGTAGAGAATTATGATTTGTTACCTACCTATGTCTCCGTATTTTCCAAGTTTTATATAATGAACATTATTACTTTTATAATTTGTAAGTCATTTTAAAAAAAAGATTTGCTATGGCAAAAAAAACAAAACAAAAAGTAATTTGTTCATGTCAAATTCATGACTTTTGAATAATTAAAATTACAAACAAACCATCAGATAATCAATCACTTTATGGAAAAAAACTGGCTGAGATCAAATCTAAATGCCATTATAGGCATGAAAATCCCCCAGAATCCCACCATGAATAGCAGCAGGCATACAACTTCAAAAAAGCTTACAGAAAGAAAACGATCTATATATTTCACCAAGTCCTACTGCTCCAGCATAAAATAAAAAAATGAGTTAATAATCAAATTAAATGAACATAAACATTTATAATTTAAAAATCATTAATGTAACTATTATTTCCTTAGTGTATTCTATGTTCCAGGGATTCTCCTAGGCACTGGGGACAAGAGCGAAAAAAATGAGCCCCTGTATTCAAAGAGCTTACAGTAAAGTGGAGAAGACAGAAAAGTCAACAGGCAAGTTCTTTTGTGTTTTTTTTTAAGCAGGCAATTTTTTTTTTTTTATTGATGTTTTAATGGTTTCTAACATTGTGAAATTTTGGGTTGTACATTTTTGTTTGTCCATCACCCCATATATGACTCCCTTCACCCCTTGTGCCCACCCCCCACCCCCACTGCCTGGGTAACCACAGTCCAGTTTTCTCTGTCCATGTGTTGGTTTATATTCCACATATGAGTGAGATCATACAGTGTTTGTCTTTCTCTTTCTGTAAGCAGGCAATTTTAATACAGATTAGGAAATGTGGAACCACACAAGGATATCTGGAATCTTTAAAAAATATTATCACAAATGTAGAACTAATCATGAACGGCAATTCAAATGAAACACAACTGAAAGAGAGGGTAAAGTATAACCAAACATTAAAAAATAATAAAATAGACTCTCAGTGGCAAGACTGTGCAGATACAAATAACAACATTTACCTTTTTGCAGCAGCCAAAGTCAGTCACTCCTCAAACTCCCAGCTAGTCCAGTGTTGGCGTTTTTAGAACTGGCTTGGCATGACAGTCCAGTCCTAATTCAAACGTCTAGCACCCAAGATTATCCTGCTCACACCTGTAACCAATGGCTATGTCACCTTAAGAATGTCTATAACATATGCTAATTGTTTCTTGGGCCATGGCCCTTCTTATTATAAGAATTTCTAATAATAGAAATCAACTGAAATGAATGTGTGGATGGATAGATGGATAGACAGGTAGGCAGGTAGACAGAGAGGCAGATGGATAGACAGATCAACTTGTTTTTTCTTAACAACCTTACTTTCAAAAAAGAAGACATTATTTAGGGAATCCCACTACCTGTAGGTCCTACCTATCTAGTAGCTAATATTGTTCCTGTTTTATTAATGGAGTGGCAGAGAGATGAACGCCTTTCCAAACACTTGAAGCTGGTGTGACAGAGTTACACATTTTGCTTCTAGACAAATACTCTGTTAAAATTGGGGCCACAATCTTCCTAGGAGAGATACACAGCTGTTTCAGGCTAAGTTGAACCCAGTCAGACAATACTTGGGATTCTTCCTGGAATTTCAAGAAAAGAAGAAAGAAAAGGCGATGGAAACAAAAGAGGAAGAAAAATGTCAACTGCTGGCAGTGGGGTTAGAATCCAAGACATGCTTCCAAGATCTACTCCTAATTCCACCTCATTCCCACGAGCCATAACCCTAACACCAACGGGCTAAGAAAGACTGAGTGGAATTCCTGTGACAGGACAATCAACAACAGCTGCAACCGTTCCCCCATTATCTCCACCAGCACCTTTACCAGAAAGTCAGCTGATGTGGAACAATCCTCAGTAGTGGAGTAGCAGGGCTATTGGATGATTTTAGCAGCCTGAGAAGACAACAGCATGTGAAGATAACCAACACCCAAATACAAATCAGAAAAGTTTTCTCTAGCTCATTTGCTTACTTCTGCAACTGGCCTCAAGGTGGGGATCCAGACTTATACAATTATAAACTATATACAAAGGGATTTGTGCTCTAGATAGAAGTATGCCAAAGTTATTAGGAAGCAGTCTTTAGTTAGTTTGTTCATTCATATATATATATATTTTTTTGTGAGGAAGATTGGCCCTGAGCTAACATCTGCCAATCCCCCTCTTTTTGCTGAGGAAGACTGGCCCTGGGCTAACATCCATGCCCATCTTTCCTCCACTTTATATGGGACATCGCCACAGCATGGCTTGCCAAGCAGTGCGTCGGTGGGCGCCCGGGATCCGAACTGGCGAACCCCGGGCTGCTGCAGCAGAGCACGCACTTAACCGCTTGTGCCACCAGGCCAGCCCCTGCTCGTTCATTTTTATCCCTGTGATATCAAAATGTTTCAAAAAGTAACTTGAGGCCCATTTTTAAATTTTAACATAACGATTGTATTTATACTAGCTTTTAAATCTAATCCTTAGAAATGACTGTTTTCAAACTAGGATTTTCTATAAGAACAATGACCTTTCTCTTACTGAAGTAATTTAGCACTGACCATTTTATCTTATATTATTTGGTAGAGCTAAATAAAAGCTGCTCACCATGATAAGATTGAATAGCTATAACTTATTTTGCCATAGTAATTTTGTATGTATGCTTTTTTGGGAGGATCTTTTTTTAAAATAAATTTTTAAATTTTGTAATAGTTTTAGATTTACGGAAAAGTTGTGAAGATATTACAGAATTTCCACATACCCCACACCCAGTTTCCCCTGGTATCCACATCTTACATTAATATGATACATTTGTCACAATTAGGCATGTGGGTTTCTAAACGCTCTGATCATGCAAACTTTTCCACGTTTTATTTATAAGAGATTATAGAAGGTACTAGAAAAGATCCCCTACAGGAATTAGTGTAACATTGAGCTGTAAACACTGAGTGACAGCACTGTTCTCCAGAGCAACAAAAATATTGTCAAAATCCAAATATTTTTTCTCAAGGTGAACTCATGTCCAAACTGAGGCAGGCCTAATCACGGGGCTCGACACTGACTAGCTCCATGTAAAGACAGAATGTTTGGGGTGGTGTTTTGCAAAGAAGAGAAGTACTAGTAAAAGGAAGAAAAATTCAGGAGACAGGAAGACTGCTAACCTTATTGAGTTTAAGGTAAATCAGGGTAGGGCAAAATTTCTGTAGATTTACTTTTTAGGGTTCTAAATCTCTAGGTTTAGTATAAACTACCTCAATGCCTAGCAGAGTGCTTATCACACACAATAACTATTTGTAGAATATAAGTGAATCCCATTTTCAAATATATCACTGTTCAGAAACCCCAATACATCTATTTGATATCAAATGTGCATTCATCAATGTTTCATGGAGATGTTATTTTTTTAAGTTGTGATCCTTCCAACATCAGGACTAATATAAATGCAAGTTGTGGTTTTGCAACAACACAGAACACAGAACAAATCTGTGGGCGATTTGAAGGCTATATTCTCAACAATCACTATTTAAAAATAATAAAGGGTAGTACTTTATTTAAATACTGAGATCAAGTCTCTTCTTTATGCAAGTAGAGAGCCAAACAGAAGAGGGGAGATGTGACCCACCCTTCTACATAAAGCATCTGCTTGCATTAATGCTATCAGTGAATTCCTGGAGACACAGGGCTTGTAGGGCTCAGGACTAAGGATCCTTCTGATAGTTGTCAGACAGTGAACTGTGTGAGGAGTTTAGAGATCTGAGGCCCACTTTCAGCCCTGACACCACTCACTCTGCGAGCATAATTGCGTCACTTAATGTCAGTTTCCTCATCTATAATATAACATTATTAGATTAAGTGATCTCTACTCTACCCACTACTCTAAATTTTTTAAAATATGAAAGTTAAAAATCTCCACGATCCCAATTTAAATTCCACTTTATAAGAATCAATTACTTGACCCAACTGGAGTGAAGGGAGTTGGACTTGATAACTAATCCATTCCAATAACAATAATAGCTAACCTAATTGAGAACTGTTCTAATGCCTTACATCTTTTAACTCACTTAATCCACACATCCACCCTTAGAAGAAGGTACTATTATTATCTCAATTTTATAGATAAGAAAAGATTTTACGCAATTTAAATGTCCAAGGTCTCACAGCTTGCGAATGATGAAGCCAGGATTCGAACTTGGATAGTCTGGTTCCAGAGTGAGTTCTTAGCTGCTATGCTTCACTGACTCACAAAAAGTTCACCTACACTGAATGTTGAGAGGAAAACACAAAAAACACTTACATAAGTGAGAATTGTGAATTAATTACCAAACAACTTGGAGAACTTGTCTTCTTTCACTGAATATCCCACGGCTGGAAGATTTAAATCAGATGCGATGACAGAAGAAGGGGGAAGGTGTCTTGAAGAGTATTAGAAAATGATTTAAGACTTTCATCACTTCTGGGATTTATTCATAATATATAACATGTCAAGGAGTATATGCAAATAAATGTTCAGAAATTCATAGATCTGGCTGTATTTTGTGCTGTTTTAGGAGATCCCACCTTAAAAAGGGTTTTTTTGGTTTTGGGGTTTTTTTTTTTTACCTTTTGTTGGTGGGAGACAAAACAATAAAGCCTTCTATTACTTACCAAGGCATAGACCCGGTGTCAGTGTTCATAAGACAAGTAATACATTTCCCTCTTCACACAATATATTATATAGCAGGGATTTAGTTTGTACATAAAATACTCTAAAGCACTACTCTGCTCTGTTTTTTCAATATATTCATGGTATCCTAAACTATGTAGACATAAATCCTAGAATCAAGGTGATAGTCTGGGATAGTCCTAAAGCCAACGTAAAGCATGCAATGTTCATTTCTATATTACAATATTGCTATTGTTACTTCTTCTTATGGTATTATATTATCTCGTGAGGTTAAAAGCAACTGAAACCTCTTTAAACGTGAATTAAATAAAGGGGTTTTAATTACGAGCATGTAAGGGTATCTCTAGAATTCCCACCAACAGGAAGTACAGGTGAACTTCATGCAGCACTGGGAAACAAGGTAGTTTCCTGCACAAACCCTTATTCTTCCTCACTTTCTCTCTGAGACCACACCATCTCTGCTTTTCTCTTCAAATCTCCTGCTACAGCTGGACTCTCTCTGCTTGTTCACCAGCATACCTGGCCAGTGTTCATCAATATGTACATCCCACCAAGCCCAAATCTAAATAATTTTCAAGCTCCAGAAACCACGGCTCTCAGCTCTGTCTTTAGTTTAAACTTCCAAGAGAAAGAACTTGATTATCACAGAGTATAGGTCAGAAGTCCACCAGCTACGGCCAAATGGGGTAAGGCCATGTGAAAACCAAGTCACAGATGGCTATCCTTCAGTGAGGAGGCAGTTCTCAGAGAAGCAGGCAAGGGCTGGTTGCACTGCAACACTACAGCATGAGGAAAGGTTTAGTAGGACTGTATTATTACCCCACTGTTCAAAACTATGGAAACAAACCAAACACTGAAATGCAGTCCGAGAGAATCCACAAGAGGATCAATTACATGGGTTGTTTCCAGAGCGACTGTTAAAAGCTTTGAAATCCAAGACCACCAGGAAGTACCCCAACAATGTTCATCGTGCTTTTTCCATTAGTTATTTTACTCCTGAGTGGCCTGTCCTTTCCTACTTCGAGTGAGGGGACAAAGAAGACATCCTGTATTCAGATTGAGAGGAGGTTAGGGTTCATTATGCTCAAAGGAATGCAATTAACTTCCCAAAAGGAAGTTCATCTGCTGTTTGGAAAAATCAGCACGAGTCAAAAGAGAGGACGAAATGTATATCTTTTCTTCAAGTAGTCAAAGCTAATATCTTGTCACTATGTAAGAAGCCCATGAGACCATTCAACAGTTGCTGACAATCCCAGACTTTACCAGTCTACACAAAGCAGACATGTGTAGCAGTGTACTATCCAAGCATGGAAGGGTAGCATGAACATGTTAAGAGGAGATACCATGCAGGTCAGAATGTTTACGCAGATGCCAGTTTACGTTCTTGTGTAGAATCCTGCCATGACCAGACACCCTGGCTCCAGTGGAAAGAATCCTTTACGATCATGAATAATACAACTGTACAGTTACTTATGATAAAACTAACAGATATCAAACAGATCTGTCAGATAGAACTTCTGGGTTATAGAGACTTGAAGAGCCCTGACCTTGAAAAGCGGAGATAACACTGAAACTCACTCCCAAGTGGGGTTAGTCTGCTTAACTGAGGTCCAAAACAACTGTGATGGTCAATTTTCAGGGTCAACTTGGCTGGGCTACAGTCCTCAGTTATTCAAACATGAATTTACGTATTGCTGTGAAGGTATTGGGTAGATGTAGTTGAAGTTCATAATCAGTTGACCTGCAGTACAGGAGATTATCCTAGATAATCTGGGTGGGCCTGGGTGGGCCTGATTCAATCAGGTAAAAGGTCTTAAGAGCAGAGGCTAGGCCTCCCTGATGAAGAAAGAATCCTGCCTGTGGACAGTGGCTTCAGTCCATGTATGTAAGTTCCAGCCTGTCCTTCCCCGTGTATCTGCCCTATGGATTTGCTACTTGCCTAGCAGGCCCCACAATCACATAAGTCAATTCCCTACAATAAATCTCTTAATATACACCTCCTATTGGGTCCCTTTCTCTGGTTGAACCCTAACTGATACAGCAACTAAACAATCATCATAATAAACCTAAGAGGCAGGTATTATTATTAGCCCCATTTATAGATGAGGAAACTGAGGTACAGAAAGATTAAGAAGCTTCCCCAAGGGGACCTAGTTCCTAAGTGGGGAAGCTGGATTCTAATTCAGGCAGCTTGATTCTCAAACACAAGTACTTCATGAACTTCTACTTCACAGCCTTTCTGAATGATTCTACCAATACAAGCAGAGCCTAAACAGCTTAAAAAGTATTTTTTAAAATTCATTTTGGATTGCCCTAAAAAGTTCTCCAAGCTTGGGTATGATGTGGGAGTATTTCTTGTATTCATTTTGGATTACCCTAACAGTTCCCCAAACTTGAGCACAGACAGTCCTGATTTCAAATACAGGCTCAAGGGGTATGCACTGATGTCTATGCCTCTAATCCAGGTGATCTGACTCCCAAATGCCCTCGAATGGGCCTCTGAAAAGCTCCACGAAAGGGGATCTCCAGAGGCTGTGGATTAGTACAAGATTCCTTTGGAAAGTATTGTTTTGGGGCATGAAATGAAAATTACAGAAATTAGCTGTGGTTAACAAATCTGAGCATTTTAATATAAAAATATGAGTCAAACTGAAAGAAACAATATTCTTATTGGTTATTTTCTTCTGGTTCATCCATAAGCAACACAGAGCAAGAGATCTTTAAAGAACGTTATACTGGCGAGAATGCAACGTTTTACTTGAGGCAGCTGGGCAGTATATATGAAAAGTCTTAAAAAAATTTTTTTTTGATCCAATAATTTTTATCTGTTAGTTCCACTGCTAGGAATTTATCACAAGGAGGTAATCAGTGATGGTCCATAAAAATGCAGGTATAAGAATCCTATCACAGCATTGTTTATAATAGTAAAAAATTGGAAATAACCTAAATGTCTGACAATAGAAAAATCAGTAAGTTTAGTGTACCTACATAATGGAATACCGTTAAAAATCATATCATAGGAAAATGTTTATAAACTACTGTTTTGTGAAAAAAGTTTATATATGACACTATGTATAATACAATCTCAATTATGTTTTAAAAAAATACACCAATTACAAGAATATTTACTGAAGTGGGAAAATGTTCATGATATAATGTTAAATGAAAATAATAATTTAAAAACAGCATATTCATGAGCTTCTATATTAAAATTATAGTATCTGTTTGAAAAGATAAAAACTAGAAAGAAATCACCAAAATGTAATAGTGATTAACTATGAGGAGGTGGGATTATACATGATTCTCCTTTCTTTTACACACTTAGTTCTTCCAAATTTTCTATCATGAACATATTCTGCTTTATAATCAGAACAAATGAACGTAATTTTACTTAAAAATTTTAAAAAAAGAGCAATGGTATAAAAGATAGGAATTCACCACATGGAAAAATTCTGAAGAATGCAGCTCAGCTTATAAGGACTTTCTCTCTTGGAGCTTCTCTTTGGAATCTGTAACCAAAGAGAAACCACTGGGCAATAGATGGTGATAAACTTTAAGTCCTGCTTGTCATCCCTTGATAGCATCCCTAGACTGCCTGCACAAGGCAGTGTGCCAGGGACAATATTATCTCTAGCAAACAGGTTTACAACTGAGGGGATGTTTGTATTTTAGACACAATGTTACTCTGAAGCATTCAGACAGACAATCGATACTTTCCTTCTGTTCTTTTATTTTGTTAATTACCAAAGGGTACTGACTTCAATCTTCCTTTCCAAAAGGAGAGAGAGTCACACACAAGTCCTTCTTTGGCATGCCTGCCTTATTTTTGCTGCATTTAGAAGTGTTGCACAAGGGTGGGCAGGCTCATTCTGCATCTCTGGAGGGCTGCTCTTTAACTGGAACAAGATCGGAAGTGACAAAAACTTGTCACTAGGGAGGAACTGAATGCTCTGATTTATTATCTGGAGAAGCACCTAATTAAAAATGAAAGTCCCCAAGCCTGAAATTGTATTTTTGGGACCATGCCTGAATTCTGGTTTTAAGTATAAAACAAGACTGAATTTTGATCAACAGCAGTTTACTGTTAATAAGACAGGAGGTGACTGGGCTATTGAATGATTGTTTAGCAATTCTGCTCAGACTAAGATTCTTCCAGGAATTAGTACACTTTTGTGGTTTATATCCTAATCAATATATCTGAAGAATGTGATACATGCTGCGCCAGTAAGGGAAAACATTTAAATAAGAAAATAAGTCTGTTGTATAAGGATACTTATTAGTTGGTGTAAAACCATAACCTAAGGACAGATTGAGACATACAAAGATGTGTACAAAGTTCACTCAACTAAAGGCTATTTAATAAAGATTTTGTAGAACTGTGTAAATAACTGCCTCTAAATTACAATGCAGAAAAGTAAAGAACTAATATAAAATATAACCCAAGGGAAAGAGAGGAAAGAATTAGGATGAAAAAATTTAAGGGCCAGGAGTTCCATGTGCTCCCTGGACTGCTGAGAAATGGGCAGCCACCTATGCCCATCTTGAGAAAAATAAATACAGGACCTCCTGTTCCAAAGTTAACTGCCTGCTGATAGTTTAATTTGAAACAACTTCAGAGAAGCCCCTACACTAAGTACTGTGTCAGTAGTAGGCCAGCTGACAAAACGTTTCAATTACCCAACTAACACACCATATAAATGCTTCATTTTCATTCCCATCACACTAGGGAGAAATGCTTAAGTCACATTTCTTAAAACCACAATAAAACAACATTTTATATATATATAAAAATATATAAAACATCTTATATATATATAATATATATTTATTTATTTATTCTTCCATAGAATGACATAAAATATTAATTTTTTATGTCATTGTGAAAGGATTTTTTTCCCCACAAAATCTGTATACATTTTAAATTTTCACCTCATTTGTAGCATTACAGATGCTACAGCAAGAGCAATGTTTCTCTTATAGCTTAGAAAACACAGTGCCAGAAAGTAATTACACACAAGCTATAGTTTATAGAGGTACAGGAATCAAAACATATGGGCAGGGAAATGCTACAGAATTACAGTAGTTAAACTAAGCTCAGCAGAGCATGACATTTTAATAGACATATTTAGAAAGGAGAAAAGCAAAAACAAGTTAAATCTTTTGCTTTTAGCTAATCTAGTTAAACCATAATACGATGATGGTAAAGCGTCAAAATAAAATCCTCAACATCTTTATAAGGTCAACAACAGGATACCAGTGCAGAGAACCAAGACTCTTTCAAATTCTTAACGACAAAGTGGCTGCTATGAGTTTCAACATCATCAACTATTAATTCTGAGTGTACTGAACTATGTGCTACAAATATTCTGCATGTTGGGTTTGATTCCCTTCCTATGTGAGGTGGCATTTCAGGCCACATTATGGGGAGGGGCATTGAAATGGGCCCTACTGAATCTGGAGTGGCACCAAACCACCATGAAGCTATTTGAGATTTGCAAAGAAAATAGAAATATAAGATACATAAAATTTTAAAACTCAAAATAATTGTGAATGAGAATAGAAGTTCAATAGAAACTTGAAAAAAAATCTATCTTGGAAGGAGCAATAGAGGTTTTCTTACACATGTATACACAAAGATATGAATATAAAGATGTTTATTGCAGCATCATTTCTGTTATGAATTGGAAACAACCAAATGCTATCAATAAAGGACTGGTTAAATGAATAATAATATAACTGCACTAGAAAATTCTACGTAGCAGTTTAAAAAAATAATGAAGTGGAAAGTGACATGGTAAAACTTTCTAAAATGTAAGTGAAAAAGGCAATTGACATAAATATATATATATACACACACATACACACATATATATACATACATACTACACACACATACACACATATATATCCTCATTTATTCTAAATATTATTTGAATATGTGCCATATATATGCATAGAAAGCAGACTAGGATAGACATGGAATCAATAGACTTAATAATAGCTGTCTATGGAATAAAGGCAGACACCACATATTTCTGAACTACTAAAAAATATTTTCACGTGTTATTCATATAACACTCACGTGACAAAAAGAGACAAAAATCCACAGAGCAATAAACGGTGCTTCGAGTAAAGGGAACCACAAGAGTAGGACCATAAGTAGACGTGAAATGGAACAGTGTTCAATCATGTTTTTTTCTGAACATTCTTGACTATTTCCTCCTTTCAGAAATAGCCAAAGAAATTTTCACTCAACTTTATGCTCATGTCTTATAAAAACATCTTTATTGGTGCCACAGGATATAAGAAGGCCTTCCTGAAGGCCTTTTTGATTAATTAGGAAAAATTTCAGGATTTTTAAAAAAGTGTAGATAACATTGCACAGCCCATTTCTTAGCTTAAGAAATAAAGCAGTATAGATACACTTGACGCTCCCTGTGGACCATTCTCTGACCCATCCCTTTGATAATCAATACCCTAAATTCACTATTTATCACTTCCATGTCTTTTTATACTTTTATTACATATATATGTAGCCATAAAAAATATACAGTAAACGACATATTGTTTTTCTCTTTTGATAAAGGGAGTCTGCAAACTTTTTTTGTATCTGGATTCGGGAAACTTTTTCTATAAAGCGTGAGATAGTAAAGATTTTCAGCTTTGAGGGCCATATGGTTTCTGTTGTAACTAGTCAACTTTGCTGTTAAAATGTGAAAGCAGCCATAGACAACATGCAAACAAATGGGCATGGCTGAGTTCCTATTAAAACTTTATTTACAAAAACAGGTGGCAGGCCAGATTTGGCCCATTTGCTGAACTCTGCTTTCTATAAATGGTATCATCCCTACCCTTCTACAACTTGCTTTTTATCATCCAAAATTATGTTTCTGAGATTTATCTATGTTGTCATGTCCAGCTGTAGTTCCCCTAATCCAAACAGTGCTACTCTCAACATGCTTGTACATGGTTCCTTTGACACATGTGAAAGAATTTCTCTAGGGTATACAATACCTGCTGGGTGGTAGGGTGTGGGCATTTTCAGCTTTACCAGATATTGCTCAACTGCTCTCTAAATATGATATACCAAATTATTCTCATACACACTTGTTATTGTCAATCTTTGAGATTTCTGTGCCAACTCGATGGAAGTGAAATGGTATCTCATTATCATGTTAGTACATATCTTAATAGTAGCAAGGTAAGAATCTTTTCAAATATTAGTTTCTATTGAACTTCTATTCTCATTCACAAAGTTTTAAAATTTAAAAATTTTATGTATCCTACATTTCTATTTTCTTTGCAAATCTCAACTTAAGTTTCATTTTTTTGTGAGTTCCCTGCCCATATTTCACAGAGTTGTTTTTTTCTTTCTGATGTATAGTTTTTATTTATTTTGGACACTAACCTTTGTCACCTATGTGCATTGCACAGTCATGACTTGTCTTTTCCCATGCTTCTGACGTCTTAATGTACATAAGTTTTAAATTTCCACATAGTCAAATTTATCAATCCTTTTCTTTGTAGTTTGTACGTGTTGAGCCTTGTTTAAGAACTAATTCCTTTCCCCAAAGATAAAGACTCTTGTATATTGCTTCAAAATGTTTCCGTTTTACTTTTATGTCTTTAGATTCTACCTCATGTGATAAAAGAAAACAAATTCCATCTGGATTTTTTGAATATGGGTAATCATCTGTTCCTGCACCATTTGTTGACATATCTACTTTCCCCACTGATCTGTAATGCCACCTCTATCATAGCACATGATACAGAACTGTACATATCCATCTGTATCTGTTGTGGACTCTATTCTGTTCCATTGACCTGTTTCTCTGCCTGCTGACAAAAGACTGTCTTAATTACTTGCAAGATGCCACCTCTCCCTCTTCAAAACTGCCTTGGTTATTCTTGCTCTTCCTTACAAATTTTAGAATCACTTTGTTGAGTTCAAAAAAATTTTTCTTTGGTGATTTTTTGCTGAAATTTCAATTTTATGAATAGGTATTAAAGGGGATTATAACAGATGGCTTTAAGAAGGCTTTAGGAAGACTAAGATTCAAATGATAATTTGTGAGTAATAGATTCAGGGTTCTCTGTTTTGTTGCCTTCTTTTTTTGCTACTGTAAATTGTTTCCTTGTAGTAGGTAAAACATTCAAGATGAAGTAGCAGGTTTTTCAGCCCCCGTAAGTCATCGGGATCTATTATTCAGAGCTGGAGAGGTGGTAAAAAGAGCTCCTAATTTTCCATTCATGGCACTGATTGCCACAGGGCTTAATTTTCTTTATTATCTTTAGCTCCTTCTTCCCTCTCAATTAGTTTCCCAAACTGCCATTCCATAGTACATTTTCTAGATGTTATTAATAGCTGTGTCTGGGAAAGGAAGTTACAAACTCAAACAAATTTTCAAAATCCTGTATTGTAAATCTCTCACTTGAGTTTTATAACGCAGTTTAGTACATCAAAGACTCTTAGTGGAATCACAGTGAAGAAAAATATGTGTAATTTTGTTTTAACTCCACATTTCACAAATTTTTTTGTGCATGAATGTTTATTTCTTGCATACTGATTAATATCCTACAGAAGAATGTTCCATGGAACATCAATTTGGGAAATGGTGTATTTCAACTAACAAGGAAAAGACAAGAAAAATTCAGACATTTCTGACTTCCACATTGTCAATCAGCAATAAGCAAATTTTTAAAATGCCAACTTCAAAACAAACTAATCAAAAAGCACCCAGCAAGCCTTTTAAAAATGCATAAGCATTGTTTTTTTACCTTGGGGTCTTAGTCTTGGCTTATACCTGATTAAACTTTTCCTTTAACTTGACAAGAGTTATGCTTTCCTTCCTATATCAGCACCGAAATCAAAGAACAGGCAGACATCTCAGATTTATTCTCCTCTCACTGTGAAAGCTATAGGAGTGTTGGCCTTATAACAACACAAACAAAAGAAATGCATCTGTCTTGCCCTAACTGGGCTTTAAGCACATCATTCTTGCTGCTGAGGGGCCTGAGGAGAACCAACAAACATACCAAAATTAAGTGACTTTTTGTTTATATTTTCTTCTTTCTGCTTTGTTGACACAGCAGGTATTAATCTGCTTGATGCACTGCTGGCCTGGTGGGGTAGGCCTGCGCAGCCGAGGATGGCAGGGGAAGAAGAGGTCACTGTGCCAGTCTCAGCAGACACCCTGGACAGAAAACAATGGTCTCTCCTGAAAAACATCTCTCCTTTCCAATAGGGCATTACTCCTTGCTGTTGTTATAACAAACATCTTCAATAACAGTCGTGGGTGAGTTTTGAGAGCCAGGCTCTTCCCAATTTTCAAGAGAAAAATATCGGCATTTCCCTTTCTCTCTTCAAACTACATTTGGCATTCATTCAAGAAACATTTACCTATTAAGTGCTTATTGTGGACCAGGCACTATACTAAGAGCTAGGGTTAGCAAAACTAGTAGTACAGTCCTTGAGAACCGGACAGTATAAATTAGAGGTTAAAGAATAAAATACTTTTTGAATACCCTCAAGAATACCACAAGCATTGCATGAAGTATAACTATGAAGACTTGGATCCTGACTTTAGAATAAATAGGCTCTCAGGATTGGGAGTGTGCCGGGGACTTTTTCTTGTTTTCTCTTGTATCCTGAGCCCAGATAAGGGCCTCTCAACAATATTTATTGGCTATTGAAGGAGCAAGGGGTTAGAGCCATCTAGAATGATTTAGCCATGCGTGAATCTTTTCTATTTTATTCCCAGCACTAGCCTGTCTAGCTTTCCCTTGACAGTGCTCCCTCACAGAGTGGCCCATTCCATCTTTGAGCAGCTATGTCAGGAAATCCTTCCTTACATGGCACAGAAATCCACCCCCCTCAACGGTCCACCCACAGATGTACATTCTGCCCTCTGGGACTCCACGGAAAACACAGAACAGTTCCCTCCACTGTTACTTTTTATTCTGAAAATTTTAAGTCTACAGAAAAGTTGAGGAACAGTACAATTAATACCCATATACTTTTCATCTATTCACCAATTATTAATAATTTCAAATATTTTCGGTTTTATCTCTTGCTGGTTTTTTTCTCATGAATCATTTGAGAGTATGTTGCAAACATAAGACTACATCACCTCTCAAAGTTTGGTATATATATCCTAAGAATAAGGATATTCTCCCATATAACTGCATTTGTATTATACAACTAAAAAAATAATATTAATAAAATATTATCTAAAATAAAATTTATATTTAAATTTTCTTAATTATCCCCAAAGTGTTTTTTTTTTTTTAATCTGGGATTTTAAAATTCCAGATTAAAAAAAATTCACATTATATTTTAATCTATAATATTTTTTTAGCCTTTTTGTATTTTTCATGACATTATCTTTTTTGCAAGGATTACTACTACATACGTGATATCTACATGTACTGCTAATGCACCATCTGGAGGCACATACTATCAGGTTGTCTCACTAGTGATAATATATAAATTGACCATTTGATCAAGAATGTGATCACCAGATCTCCTCCATGAAAAGGTACATTTCCCCTTTTGTAATTAAAAACTTAAAAACATATTTTAAGGCAGTGTGAATATCTTTCCTCCAACAACTTTTTATACAAGTTTTAGGAGCCATTGATGATCCCTGCCTGAATCAACTATTACACTGAGAATTGCAAAATGATGATTTTCTGATTCTATGATTTCTTCTACATGGATTTTTTAAATTCAATGTGTTAGAATCCATTATCATTTAAAATTTTTTTGATACCCAAATTGTCCCGTATTTGGCCAGTGGGAGCCTCTTGAAGGTGCCTCCTAGGCCTTTTTGACATGACTTCATTAGTTGAGCATTTCCTACCTTTCTGTCACATCAGGAGTCCAAGCTTACCTGTACTTTCCTCCTCCCCAGACCTAGAATAAGCCATTCATCAAAGGATCTCTGGTTCCTCTTAGTGGGGAATAGCATTTATGAGGAACAATTTTGCTAGTCTCTTCTACATGGCAGCCCTCCAGTTATTTCTGTCCCATACACCTCCCCAAACTGCCACACCTAGGCTAAATTCACTCAATTCCTCACACAAGTCTTCCTGTGACTTAGTTTTGATTTCTACTGTACTCTTCTGTTTCATATTCCCTGTTCCAACTCAGCTGATGTCTTCTATTCCAGTGGTACTTAACCTGGCTACACACCAGAATCACTGGGGGACTTCTTTAATAAACAGATTCCCAGGATCCACTCACTCCACTTACTGAACGAGAATCTCTGGGGTGGGGCATGGGACTCTTTCTTTTTTTTCTTTTATAGTTCCCCAAGTGCTATGAATATAGCCAGTCACTGCATACTTCAATTTTTCAAGGCCTAGTGAACCCAGAATTGGATATAATATCAAAAGTATGGTCTAGAGCTATTACTTTTCTTATACTGGACATTATACTTCTTTCAATGTAATTAAATCAATGCCGACATTTTTTGGGAGGTGGTGACAATGACATAAAAATTTGACTCTTGACAAATCTATGAAGAATTAAATCCTTCAAGACTTTTTCAAACATATTGTTAAGCCACATCTCCCCTATCTCCTCATGTTCCATTGCTCTTTCAGGCTTAAGTGTAAGGGTTTACATTTGTTCCAACTAAAACTCATATTGCTTGATTCAGTCAAACCTTCAGTATGTCAAGGTCTTATGCATCCTGATTTTATCATCCCAAGTATTTTTTACCCTTCCAGCTTTATGTCACTCACAGTTAAGCATGCTGTCAAAGTCCTCTCTCTTAGGTTGTCTTTTCTTTTCTTTTCTTTTTTTTTTTAAAGTATTAAAAAAATCAATCTTACAAACTTTTCTATGATTGTGATGGTGGTTACATAACTGTGTGTGTTTGCCAAAACACATAGAATCATACACCAAAAAGAGTGAATTTTAATGTAGTTGAATTATACCTGAAAAAAAAATCAGCCTTACATTTCAAATACTCAGCTATATTTTTCTCCCAGATTAGGTCTCACTAACTTATTTTGATTGACAGTTTCTGCAAAATGTATTGGTATTCTAACAGAGTTTTCATATTTTTATCCATTTGAGGCCAATGCATTCCAGGGTTTGATACCTTGAAAAAGTATGAGGGTTTGGTTTACCAGGCCAGTCAACCCAATGAATTCATTATCATCATTTTATCAGTTCCCACAAAACAAAATGCAAAGAAGAAGTGATGGAATGTGGAATAAGGAGAAAATAATATTAGAAAAATTACAATCCTTCACAGAACTGGGTTAAAAAAACTGAATACAGGCCTGTCATTCTTGCCTAGGAGTGGAAATTACACAATTTTCCACCTATAAGTTTGACAAGGATTTTTAAGAATATTCCTCAGTGCTGGAGATGGTCTTGTGAAACACACTCTCAGACAGCGTGGGTGAGAGGCTTAAGTGATATAACTTTCCAGGTCATTTGAAACTATCTAACAAGAACTTAAAGAATTCAATTGTGGGGACGGCCCCATGGCTTAGCGGTTAAGTGCGCGAGCTCTGCTGCTGGCGGCCTGGGTTCGGATCCAGGGCGCGCACCGACACACCGCTTCTCCGGCCATGCTGAGGCCAGTGTCCCACATACAGCAACTAGAAGGATGTGCAGCTGTGACATACAACTATCTACTGGGGCTTTGGGGGGAAAAAAATAAATAAATAAAATTATAAAAAAAAAAAAAGAGAATTCAATTGGAGTACATACATACTGATAAAAAATCTAGAAGGAATTACACCAAATTTTTAGCAGTAGCCAGCCATCTCTAGCTGATGGAAGATAGGCTGTTTTGTTTTGTTTTTTTTTTCCTTTTTTTTGTGAGGAAGATCAGCCTTGAGCTAACATCCGATGCCAATCCTCCTCTTTTTGCTGAGAAAGATGGGCCCTGGGCTAACATCCGTGCCATCTTCCTCTACTTTACACGGGATGCCGCCACAGCATGGCTTGACAAGCAGTGCATCAGTGCACGCCTGGGATCAGAACCTGCGAACCCCGGACCTCCAAAGTGGAGCTCACACACTTTGCTGCGCCACCAGGCCGGCCCCTTGTTTTGTTTTTTAATGCTTTGTATTTTTTTAAATATTTTTTAAACTTCTACAATAAACCCATGTTAGTTATAGTTAGGAAAAAATCAATACACATTTATACAAATATCAGTTAAAGAAAGGGAAGGAAAATAAACCACAAGAGGAAGGAAATGGAGATAAAATATTTTTTGTAAAGATTTATCTGTTATTGATAGGAATTCTCAAAATAAAATGTCTTCCAAGTGGTCAATAATTTTATAAAGAATTTTTGTTCATTGAATGAACAATATTTCCCTTGTGAAGTTTCTTTGAATGCCACAGAAGATTCAAATATACAGTAATTCTAAAAGGGATACTTGCACTGCCTCCAAACAATATTTTCCAAATAAGCTTTATACAGAATTATTAAATACTATAAATTCATACCTTGAAGAACGATGCTCTGGCTTATTTCGTTCGTTGCAATCTGTAAAAAAAGAAGACAGCTACATGTCAAAATGCTCTTTAGAAGCCCTGGAGAAGTTCTTAAATACCAGCTGTCATACCATTAGATTTCACAAAGGGATGTTCCAAGGTCGCTGTGTCCTCCCATGTATAAAGCTCTCCATCAGAGTTGAGAGGATCTGTCTAACAGAGGAGGTAGAAAGGATACAAAGAAAGACCGGCAGATCAAGTCTTTACGGTTTGTTAAAATCATGTACTTGGAAAATATATCATTGCATGTATTATTCCATTTTCTAAGATCTTTGCTGTTTTAAACACTTTGCTAAAACCAAAACAAATTTAGCTAAGGAAAGAAAGTAAGGAAACTGAAAAACCACAAATTACTCAGCTCAAAAAAATCATTCCATGAATCATGGTTGGCAAAAGCTTCTAACAGGATGGGGAGGGGCAAAAAATGAGCAGTCAGCTACAGCAACATCTGCAAATACACTAAGACCAGTACAGCCTCATCCTTAACTCTCTATTACCCAGAACTTTTCGGAAGTTGGATTTCAATGTTTCACAGATAATTAGGTCTCATGTGCTATATAGGTCAGTGGTTCTTAACCAGGGTGATTTCACCCCAGGGGACATTTTACAATGTCTAGAGACATTTTTGGTTGTCACAACTGGGGAGGAAGGAGCTACTAATGGGTAGAGACCAAGGATGCTGCTAAACATCCTACAATGCACCCTATAACAAAGAATTATCTCACCCAAACTGTCAACAGTGCTGAGGCTGAGAAATCCTGCTATAGGGTAAGAGACAAGAACACGGCTGCTTGAAGTTTTCAAAAGTGCCTCTTTGGACTGCTGTAAAATGCTGTTAATAACCTGAAGACTATTATACATAAGAGAAAGACCTATAAAACCTATAAGTTGTCTTTTTTGACTCTAACAATTTTTTTTCAGTCCATGCTTAAAAATAAATAAATAAAGTAAAAAGGTCTCAGTGTTATGGAACAACTAACAGAAAGCAATATGTAAGCCACAATAAAGTCCTACGCAATGACTTAAAAAAAAAATCCTACGCAACGTTATCAAAATATAGGTTTTAAAGTATCTTCCAAATTAACACTAACAAGATAGAATTTAATGGCAAAACAAAGATTAGACAGGAATTCTTGTTTTTTTTTTTCTTAATTTTATTGCTGGTGGAGCAGCATAAAGATAATGAAAACATACTCTAAAACTTCTAGAGAGAATTATGGAAGAAAAGGAATAGGATCAATTGTTTCTGAATGGGTTTATAATAAAAAAGAAATTTTTTTTTAAACCAAAGAGTTAGTACACAGGAAGATACTGTTCTCTGACAGACTAACAAGTAGGAACAGTCACAATAAAAAATGTTTGTTTAGATATAATGCTCTCCAAAATGCAGAATGTTAATATGCTTCTGGTTCCAATTTCTCTACACAGTGACTTAGTGTTATTGCCGCTTTTAAAACTTTTGTTTTAATTTAACTTGGTTTTGTGCCTCCCTTAAATAAAAATATTATGGTTTTTCACTTATTGAGTACTAAAAATTTCAGGTCTTAGCAATACATACAGCACATTTTAATCATTTTTTCAATCATTCCTCTTTAGCTTTTAGCCTGCTAATTTTGCTAGCAAAAGTAAAGTATAACGTCTCAAAGTAAAACGAGAAACTGGATGCAGATCAGCTATCCTCATACACAAAGCAACAACTCTTACCTGTGGCTAAAGATGAGCTAAAACTCTGCCCGTAATGCCATTTGATGTGGCTGTGATCCTAGTTTTGCATGTAATAGCAAATTCCCCCACAAATCTTCCTAGTGGTACGACACACAGGAGGAAGGGAGAAACAGAGTCACAATGCGTGTAAACAAGACTCAGCATCTGAGGGCTTCCCTCCAAGGCCTGTTCTCATTGGCAGATGTGCTATGACCAGTCTGCACAGCTGGAATGCAGCCACTCAGGAAGCAAATGGCTCATAGCTCTCCTTCGTTCTTGGTTAAAACAGGAAATTCTACAGTCATTTTTATACTTTCTGCTCTAAGAAAATACAAATGCCTCCCCACAGTACTTCTCTATTGAACTAATAATTAAAAACCAAGAAAATAACTTGATAATCTGTTGGAGGTCATTTTAGACATTTCTTTCCAAATTCACTCTTAGCATTATACGTGTTACATTCCTATGTAAATACGCATACACAGTGTTTATAATATGTTACTCCAGGACCCATATAGTTGATAATTTGAGGATAAGGGTAAATTACCCATTACAATATTTCCCATCCTCCACCTCTTGACAATGGAAAACAAATTAAAACACATGTTCTTTGCTTCATCTTTTTTCTCAAAGTATACAAATAACTGGATTTCACATTTTGTCAGAAGCCATCTTTTAGCCTGAATACACATAAACATGTAGTATGTATATGTTGTGTATTGTGTGCCTACACATATTTTTATATACTTATTTTAAGCAAAGTAATTTTCATGACAGCCAAAAATATTGTGCAATTGTCAAGAAATATATTAGTGGTAATGCTGAATTTCTGGCAAAATAATAAGGGTTATTATTCTGGTCCAAAAGCCAAGAATGAACAAAACAAAGCACTAAGGGTAGATTTGAGATCTGGATCTTGCCAACAATAATAAAACATTTGGATAAAATAACCCCAAGAAAAATGAGAACAGATCTATAGCAAACATAGAAATTTCATTTTGACTGTATACAGCACTTGAAGCATATGGATTTTATTCATTTCAAGTCAAATATTCTTTGGCACATTGCCCCAAATTTTTTTCCGGAGTTTCTAATTTTTAAATAATTTGAAGGGAATATACTTGCAAAGTCTTTCCAAACTTTTACATAATTAGAAATCATACAAACAACTTACTAGCCCAAAGTCTCACCATTTCTACAAAAAGTTATTAAAAATAAGAACGCCCAAGGGCTGGCCCTGTGGCATAGTGGTTAAGTTCAGCGCGCTCCACTCCAGTGGCCAAGTTTGGTTCCCTGGCGCAAACCTACACCACTCATCAGTGGCCATGCTGTGGCAGCGACCCACATACAAAATAGAGGAAGATTGGCACAGATGTTAGCTCAGGGCAAATCTTCCTCAAGCAAAAAAAAAGAGGAAGATTGGCAACAGATGTTAGCTCAGGGCGAATCTTCCTCAGCAAAAAAATAAACAAATAAATAATAAACAAGAATGCCCAAACTCTACAATTTAGTTGGCAAATGCTGCACATTTGCTGTGCATAATGTGCTAACTTCAGGGGCCCAAGCAGAGCATGATGATTTAGGTCACTCAAAGATCAGAAGTACACTCTCAAGGTAAAGATCAGCACGGCTGGATGGCTATGTAAAAAGTCTGTTGTTTTTGTAGGTATATGTCACTCATACATACATACACACACACACACACACACACACACACCACTAGAGAGCACTTGCGTTCCCTGACTCTACTCATCCATGTCTCCTGGTTAATGAAGCTAATTGAGGAAATGGGAGAATACTTTGGAAGCAGATCAAAGGCAGAATGTTGCAAAGGGTGTTGATGGCTGTATGTGTGTAAATGTTGTGGGGAGATGTAAGGAGGCAATGGGGGAACCCATGGCACATCAAGGGGCCCAAGAATCTGCATAGTGGTAGGGAGTTACCATGGGTCAGTGACTCTGTATGAGAACTCCATATTACCCCAATTTTCCTGCCAGCATCATTCTGGTTCTAAGTAATCTGGACATATCTGATTCTAATGCTTATGTATTTAGGTGGTATACCACTTATGTAGAAATGAGCCCTGTTCTGGCAGGGACAGCTTTTTAGGAATGGCTAGACAGATCCTACTGATGTATAACCATTCAAGGTGGTTCTGAATCTAATAATATGACAAACACTTTGAAATGAAGATGACAAAAATGCAAATGTCATCTTTTGCTTTGATTAAAACTAAGAAGAATGGCCAACTCAAATCTTATTAGAATCTATTGTAAGACATTCAGGCTTTGAGGATTTGACTTTGATCACTTAACTGGAAAGAAAATCAAACCCCATTGTGTAGGGACTTACACTACTAACTCAAGTCGGCAGTGTAAGGTCCTAAATCATTCTTTGAAATTAGTGGTAAGACTCAGTCCACATGAATGAATACAGTCGTCCCCCCTTATCCATGGGCATACATTCCAAGACCCCCAGTGGCTGCCTGAAATCATAGATAGTATCAAACCCTATATATATATGTACTATGTTTTTTCCTACACATACATACCTCTGATACAGTTTAATTTATAAATTAGGCACAGTAAGAAATTAACAACAATAATTAATAACAAAATAGAACAATTATAACAATATACTATAATAAAAGTTACTGTAGATTTTAGCAACCTCAGCATATAATCTTTTTTTTTTTTCTTATTAAGTTAAGAACTTTCACCTTTTCACTTAAAAGAAGCACTTTACGGCTTCTTTGGCATATCAGAACTGCCAGCGTCACTACTCTTGAGCTTGGGGGCCAGTATGAAGTAAAATAAGGGTTACTTGAACACAAGCACTGCGATACCGGGACAGTCGATATGATAACGAGAGGGATACTAAGTGACTAACGGGGTGGGTAGCGTATACAGCGTGTACACACTGGACAAAAGGATAGTTCACCAGGGCCAGAGGGGGTGGGACGGTGCAAGATTTCATCATGCTACTCGGAGCGATGTGCAATTTAAAACTTATAAATTCTTTATTTCTGGACTTTTCCATTTAATATTTTCAGACCGTGGTTGACCACAGATAACTGAAACCATGGAGAGCAAAATTGTAGATAAGGGGGGACTACTGTATACACAGACACATTCACAATAGAGTAGGAAGCGGTATAAAGGAATCTGTCTTGTACCTTATATTGGAGCACTAAAATCTCTATTTAGAATGAGTATTATCTATAAAGGGATTTTGAGTCATACTCCCAAGCATTACTGTCAAATTCCAACTTGGGAGTATATAATATATATTATTTTTAAAAAACAGATCAATCCTACATAAATGCTTTGTGCCATTCAGTATTAACTAAAGGATACACAGATCCTGAAAAAGAATTCTTTGCAGTAACAATTATCATTACGTCTTTACTTATGATAAGCAGAATAAATAAAACAATGAATCCATCCATTAGAAGACAGAAGATATTCAGGGTTCAGGAATCTTACTTTGGTGAGATAGCAATCAAAGAATCTTACTTTAAAAGATAGCAAAATTGGTTCTACTCAAATAGAATACAGATGGAATTTTACATCTGAGATCAGAGTTTCAGAGACTTTTCTAAAATCTTTAAATGATTCTAATATTAAGGCAGAGAAAACTGCAAATATATGTCTACTTGAAAACAAGCCAATGTTCATTCTACAAAATTACTGACACCAACTAATACCTATTCACCTCCTCTTTCTAATTCCATTTCACCACCTTTGTTCAGGTGTGTTTTCAAACTGATTTTTAGTCACTTTTGAGACTCCCACAGTGACTAGTATATTCCTCTTTTAAACGGTAGGTTTTCAATAAATATATTTGTTGTTGAACTTAAGTAAGAAAGTTACTACTTTTTTAGTCTAAAACACCTGTGTTTTAGAAATTAGAAATTAAAGACAATCTCTGTGAGTTACCAAAGCAGGAGAAAAATGAGGCATCTTATAGAGAAGTTTACATGACTGCTCCCCACACTTTCATGGGTAAGTGGGAAAGTTTGGTCTACAGCATGTCAATACTGACATCTTTCATTAAGTGCCTAAACTCATTAAAATGCAGCACCCTAATGGCACATGGAGGGAGAAATTAGAGATGGAAGGGAAGTTTTTTCAATACGGGAGTTTATGTTTCAACCAAGAAGCAGATTGTCTCTGGAATCTGTTTTCTCCTTCCGATGCCCGCTGTCTGTACCTGCATTTTAGGTTCTAATCAGCACTTGTCCAGACTGTTGTGTCTTGACTAGATTTTCTGGTTTAGTCTCTTCCTCTCCAATTCAGCCATATTGCTGGCCAGATAAACCCATTATCTTAGAAATTTAGAAAAATTACAAGTCACTACATGCCGTAGATCTTGAGAGGATTACATGAGATAACCACAGCAACATCCTTAGCACCTTGCCTGTGCGTGGTAACCACTCAACAAATGTCAGCTGCCATTGTGTTGTTAACAGGCTAGCTATTAACTAGCTGTAGTGACTAGTACTGCATTGTAGTGATTGGACAAGTTACTTGACCTCTCTAAACCTCAGTTTTCTCATCTATAAGATGGGGAAGAATACTATCCTTACAGAGTTTTTGTGAGGATAAATGTATTAAAGGACATAAAGAGCTTAGCTCAGTACCTGGGACATAAATTCTACAACTCTAATTCTGTTACTACTGTTCTTATGATCTTTAATGTCTGGCTCAAGCACCATCTTCTTGATGAAACCATCCCTGACTCCTCTTTTCCTTTAGCATCCATGTATTTGTTTCCTATTGCTGCTGTTAACAAGTTACCACCAACAGTGGCTTAAAACAACAGAAATTTATTATCTTAGAGTTCTAGAGGCCAGAAGTCAAAAACAGGTCTCACTAGGCTATCAAATAGTTTGCAGGGCTACATTCCTTCTGGAGGCTCTAGGGAGAATCTGTTTCCTTGCCTTTTCCAACTTGTCAAGATCACCTGCATTCCTTGGCTTGTGGCCCCTTCTTCCAACAGAGTAGCATCTTTAACTCTCTAATTCTGACTTCCTCTTCTGCCTCACTCTTCCACTATAAGGGAGGTTTACGATTACTTTGGGCCTGCTAGGATAATCCAAAATAACCTGTTTATGTCAAGGTCAGTTGATTAGCAACCTTAATTCCTCTTTGCCATGCAATATAACATATTTCCAGGTTCCAGGGATTAGGACATGGACATCTTTGAGGGGGGAGCATTATTCTGCCTACCACATCCAATCTGAACTCTCATACTATCTATACCACTCACTTGACACTTAGCACATGATAGTGTGTATTGTTATTTAAGGTTTTAGGCAGGTGTCTGTCCCCTTATCTAACCAGTGTGTCTGACGAAGGTAGGACTCTGTCTCAGACTCTGCTTCACAGTCAGCCCTCTGTAAATGTTTGTTGATAATGACAATATCCAATGCCCGCCTATTCCCTTTTCTACCCTGTGTCCTTTAGGCTGTAGTTGGTCATTGATACATCTGATATTGCTGAAAAATGTGTCTTCCTACAAATTCCCATATATTTTTTTACTTTTTATAAACACAATAGTGATTTAAGAGTCATCTTTGCCCTAAAACAATCCACATTTGGTCTATTCTTCTGTCTCAAAGTAGCTCTCACCAAACCAAACCATACATAAGAGAAAAAAACTACAGCACATTTGAAGTGGAAGAAGAATCAGCTATTTGGCAACAGGCTGCTACTTCTTTTTAATAGTCTTTAAAATGGTTCAACTGAATAATATTGATTGTTGAGTTCAACTAACTATTGAATCAGGCTTTTTATGATTTGGGTTTTTTACGTTAGCCGTCTCAGAGATGAAAAATCAGAGTCACCATCTGCACTGCCCCTTTTCACCCCAAGGTGAATGGGGCAGAGACTTTGGGAAGATGGACATTTCATCAGTGCCACTCAGGTCTTGGGAAGCAAGGTGGTGCTGTTACCATCCAAGGGGGGTCGTCTGCTCTCCACAAGACATGCCAACAGTCAAGAGGCAAGGTGGTAGGAGAGAAAGGACTTTATTACAGCCTGTTAGCAAGAGGGAAGATGGCCGACTAATGTCCAAAAGAACCATCGTATAGAACAAAGACTACAGGCCAGTTATATAGGGGGCTGGTCTCCGGGTGGGGGAAGCGTCTGGTCTTAGTTCCTGATAGTTCTTTGTTTTACTGGATATGCATCAGAGACGGACGGGAGCAATGCCCTATACTCTGATCTTTCAGTTGTCATTGATGATGGCTATCAGCATAGACTCTCTGCCCGGGGGTCATCACATTCCTAAGGAACTCAAAAGAACAAAGTCATCAACTTATAGAAGCTGGGAGGGGCCACAAAATCTACAGAGCATGTCTTGGTTAGTTAATCAGAAGTCATTCAAAGTTACAATATGGTTTCTTTTCTACAATATGGCTTCCGTTATGTCAACCTTGTGTTGAGCCAGTATCCGTGTGGGGAGCGGAAATGGAAGCAGGCTTAGGAACAGGGTGTGATCAACTCTCCTTGATGTTCCCACCTCAAGCTCCCTAATGATTCTCTTATCTTAATAATTACTTTCATAACTCTTTTTGTTACAAAAGTCTCACTTTTTTCAGCAAGTAAAACTTGTGATTTAAGGAGAGATAAAAAGACTGTTAGTTAAATATAAATCTCAATTCCCCCAACTGCCAAATAAAAATATTAGGCCCATATTCAAAATATTAGGCCATTCCTAAGAGTTTTTCTAAAAGAGTCAAAAATTTTACCTGGAATAAGATATGCTACAAGGAAGGTAACCTGAGAAAGCGAAGCAATAACAGGGATAGCTTTCAATGTTTCCCAAATTTTAATAACCTCTTGGATAGTCACAAAGCATATTAGTATCTTAAAGGCTCTGAGAAATCTTTCAATTAAAAAAATTTGTTTAACTTTGTTTAACACAGCACTTTCCAAACTAATATCTAGTAACTCAGCATGAACAATACTATCACATTATCACCATCCACTCCCCTGGCAAACCAAGATCCCTTATACGGAGGTGGGCATTTGTCATCACCATGTCCAGCACCATGCCTGACACACCCTTCTCTAATGAACTGAACTCCAACTGGTGTAGGGTCAAGCACAGGATCCAAACACAAAAGGGATTGGGAAGTAATGACAAATGAATCTCTCTTCCAATCAATTAGGTCAAACCCTGATCTTCTAAGATTATATTAAATGTGTCTTTTCTTTTTTCTTTTTTTTTTTTTAAGATTTTATTTATTTATTTTATTTTTTCCCCCCAAAGCCCCAGTAGATAGTTGTATGTCATAGCTGCACATCCTTCTAGTTGCTGTATGTGGGACACGGCCTCAGCATGGCCGGAGAAGCGGTGCGTCTGTGCACGCCTGGGATCCCAACTCGGGCGCCAGCAGCGGAGCGCCCGCACTTAACTGCTAAGCCACGGGGCCGGCCCAAATGTGTCTTTTCTTTAATCCCGTCACTTATTTATCTTGGATTTTGCATCGTTTAGGTTAGTTTGTTCATTTTAGAATTATAGGTTCCACAAAGAAGGTGAGCACTTAGTGCCTCCAGGTATCTACTACCACATCATACCCATAATGGGAAGTCAAGAAATATTTCATATGACAATCTAGATAGAGGTTAAAAGCAGGACCTCTAGGGTAGACAGGCCTTGTTTTAAGATCTTGCTTCACTATTTATTTATTACCTGAATGACCTTAGCAAGATATTTAACCTCTATAAGCTTCAATATCCACCTCTGTAAAGGGGCGATAATAGTAATACCCATCTTACCAAGTTGAATAAGGATTAAATGAAGAAATACATGTAAAGGATAGTACGGTTGCTGACTATGAAAAGTGCTCAATAAATGTTTACTATCATGATGATAATATCAGGGATTCAGAATATTCACAAAGTTTCTGATATTGTGGGTTATCTAAAAGGTTAATTATCCTTTGTCCAATATGAATTTTTTTAATTCTGTAGGATTTTTTTCTTAATACTGCTCAAGAGGACAGGAATGTACCAATAAATAATTTCCACACCTTCCCCTACCCAACTGCTCCAGCTTCTTTCTGTTCCCAGCCCTTTTGAACCAAGGGCTACTATGAAAAATTAATTAATCTGATTTTCACTTTTTTCATTTTCCCACTGCAGCTTCTGACAGAAGTGATAAATATGCCCTAGAAGTAAGCAGCAGAAGGGAGAAAGAGAACTAAAAGGCAGATAGAGGCAGTTTCTTCAGGATGAAAAACTGTGCCAACCATGGATTGGTATCCCTCCCGTTTCTTGAAGCCCACTCCTTGAAGTCTTTCCTCATCTCTAGTTCATCCTGTGGGTATATAAGCCCTCACACTCATTTCTTGAGACTCAAGAACTCTAAAATAAATTTCCTGAGTAGGATGAATGAGTGATAGAAAGAAAGAAACTAAATAAATTAAATATAAATATTTTATCTATTTATGAAATTACTGAAATCTGCCTCCATATTTTAGGATAGTATGGATCTCCTCTACAAGAATCCACAAAACAAAGATTAAAATTTTTTTATTTCAGGTGCCAAAGGATAAATAATATCTCTAACCACAGGTTGCTTTTTCAGCTGTTAGGGTAAAAACAAAGATGGTTTTTTTCTTTAAAGGGCAAAAGGCCCATTCGTACTGTTTCTTCTTCCTTTCGTTCTGATTAATTAGCAGATCTCGTAACAAAGTTTTACCTTCATACAGCTGACTCTGCAAAGCTAGCAAATATCAGAAACCACTGTAACCAAGAGACACCTTCATCCACAGAGAAGCAGGAAATGAAGGGAAGACCACATTATTCCTAATACCAGGCACCTCAGTCTGGTGTAAGAACACTCAACTGTGCAAACCTTTCCTACATGGATGAGGATTTTTCTGATCTGAGTCTTCAAACAGATTTTTATCCACAGTAAGGCAGTTTTGGTCTCTAATCTAGAACGATGAAAAAAATTTTTCTCTTTTAATCAAGAAAAGGTAAAGCCGCATCCAGGCCTTGCCACATTACCTTACCTAGGGATAGAGAATGCATTCGCTGTACAATACACTGCTTCTTACAAATTCAAGCCCACCTATCTCCTTCCTCTCTGCTTTATTAACAAACTTCCATCTGTACAACTAGCTTCAAAAGGCTACTGGAACACAAAGAAGGAGAATGCCCAATTGTCTCATCCTATTCTTCAACTGCGTAGAATGCCTCTAAAGTTAAGTGCTCAGTTCTGATTTTTCTCAGTTTTAAAGACTCACAGGATCCTTGCATGAGAGGAGACCTGAGTGACATCTCCAACTCTGCTTTGAATCCTTATTTGATTTCCCACAGGCAGATATAATACTTCTACTCCGCCCACCCCCACCCCCCCAACACACACAGAGTGCGTAGGACCTGTAGGCATTTATCACATTTTGACTCATGTTATAATTCTCTTTAACTATGTCTTATTGCTTCCACTATTACAAGTACCTTCAAGACAAAGCCTTTTTATATACCTTGTAATGCCTGGCAAAGCACCTTACAAAGAGTAGGTACAACATAAGTATACTGGTATGAGTCCTCTCCAACACCTCTGCAAATTGGAAATCAGCTGAGCTAAAAAAGCCTTTGTGTTGTTGGTGTTTCTTTTGGGGGCTGGGGGTGGGGAGGAGCCATTGTTACTAATTCATAGAAAAGAAAGATTTTGCATTACCATGCAAAGGCTTCATATAGTTCTGATTTGGAATAACAACATTTTAAAGTACTACCTCAGAGTTGCAGAATTAGTAAAACCATTATTTTCATGTAATAAAAAATGCACTGTTTAAGGGAGGAAAAAAGCAATGCAATTATCACAAAGAAGCACAGGAAGCTACACAAAGGATTCACTTCTATGGCTCCCAGGTCACAAAGAACAGCTGAGATAAGTTCAAGAATTGGCCACCAGCATAACAACAACGATGACAACGACAATGACAACTATTATTCATCGAGTGTTTACTATGTTAGAGGCATTCTTAATACATTCTCATTTAATCTTCACAGAAGTCCCATGATGCAAGTCTTTTCCATTTTATTGATGAGAAAGCAAAGTCTCAGAGAAGCTAGTTAAATAAAAAGGGAACATGAATTTTCAAACCTGGATGTGAAGTATCCCAAAGTCCCTGCTCTTTCTGCTACATCAGACGGCTGGAGGACCCACTCGTTTGATGAACTACATGGCAAAAGTGTAGAAATCTGTTCACCACAAGCCACACTTATATTTCAGTATCAGATAGTGTGTTGTTTACAGACTGAGTCCAGGGTCTCAAATTCCTTCCAATTGTCTCTGAGGTTTTCTTCAGCTCCACAAAACATACAAACATCCTCTCATAAATTCCTAAGCATATAGAAAATTTTGACTTGGGCGTCTTAAGACAAGCTCTCTGAGCTGAGAGAACAGCTCCAATTCATTACCTAGTGCTATCAATAATCTTATGCTACTAACTGCAAAGGTATGGGCTCAACAGAGTTTGGATACAGGTACATCATGATAGGGACAATTATTATAAACTTAACAGATTGTGAGGTATATTTGGGTTTTGTTAGAATATTGTTTGTTGTTAATTCCTGTACCTTCAGAGTGAAATTTTTAAAAAAGAATAAAGTGACCTGAGAGAATTACTATATTTTTATAGGACAACAATCTGGGTCTTGCTGATTTTCTTTTTAAATACAATTAGCCATTTTTTATTGCAATGCAAAGTCCATTCTTTGCACTGCAATAAAAAAAAACTATCTTAACAATGATAGTTAAGGGCCGGCCACGTGGCTTAGCAGTTAAGTGCGTGCGCTCCGCTACTGGCAGCCCGGGTTTGGATCCCAGGCGGGCACCGATGCACCGCTTGTCCGGCCATGCTGAGGCGGCGCCCCACATACAGCAACTAGAAGGATGTGCAACTATGACATACAACTATCTACTAGGGCTTTGGGGAGAAAAAGGGAAAAAAAATAATAATGATAGTTAAAACATACAAACATTGGGTGATAAGGAGGAAGAATTATAAGATTTATTAGCCACATACCAGAAATTGGCTCTCGGGCAGCTTATGTGTCATTGATGCAAACCAGACTTTCAGATATCTTGGGTTTGCCTGTCATCACCATCGAAGAAGATTTCCACACTAACTACTCCACACCCAGACTCACTGACCCATGTTGAAATATGTTGTTTGCATCATTCATGGATTAACCTTCCCACCTAAGGCAAGTAAAAAACAGGTCTGAGAAACAGAGTGATTATTTGGTTAGGGGCCACTTCCAGCAATACAGAGATGAAATACAGGACCTATTCTACTTTATCAGAAACCCAAATAAGGTGTTGTGTGCTTTCTTCTCACAGAGCCATGGATGAAACACCTGCAGATGCAGGTGAATGGGATCAACCTTAGCACCCTCTGGCTCAACTTGCTCCGCACAGATTTCTCAGATCTAGCCAGCTCTGGCCCAGAGGAAAAAGAAAAAAGATAAGGTTGACTGTCTTGGAGGATAAGAGATTGAGGAATACAGTTGGAATACAACAAAATCTACTTTCAACAAACTTATAATCTACACTGAGATGCAAGAGCAAACAATCTCTAACACAAACTGCGAGTACAAAAAGTGCAAAAAGACCTTAACATTCTTGATTGATACTGTGGGAGATCAAAATTTGGCCACCCTGAAATATATCTCTTTACCTTGATTGTTTTCTCTGAAGGACATTTGACCTCCCCCACTAACTGCCTAAAGAATTTAATATGGTGGCTCCTTCCTGGAACAGATCTTCTATCATAATGGCTGTAAAGATAATGTAGGATAGAGATTACAATAGCAAAGGCACCAAGCCTCTTTTATCAAAAACTCTGTCTCTCCCTGACCATATTATCTATAGATGACCCCGAAAAGAATTGTCCTCCTGCCCTCTGAAGTCCCAGGCCACTACCCACCCCCAACACGCTCCTCGCCTTTAGCTGCAATACTTAAGCAAGCAGCTTAGACAGAGGGACGAGTTGCTCATTTCTGAGTTTCTCCCATGTATACATGTTATTAAACTTGGTATTATTTTCTCCTGCTAACCTGTCTTGTTGATTATTTGGCCAGCCATAGAACCTTAAGGAAAAGGGCAGAGGGAGATTCTCCCTCTTCCCCCGACAATACGTCAGAAGAATTGTAAGAATCTGCAAAATCTTTTAACAAAAATGTTTGTACAAATTCCTAGACCTCTCTCAAACGACAATTTCACCAAAATCCATGCATTTTCTGTGCACATCTTTATAGCATGAGTTAACTGCATTTTCAACTTTCACTACAGTTTTACCAATCACTTGGACTGGTGTATTTGCTTTGCAGCAGGAATAAAAAATTCCTGCCTCAGCTCACATGCAAATTACTTGGACTTACAGGGTGGTTAATGAATAATCAAATGGTGAATATTAAATAAATGAATGCCCAGGAGCTACTGAAATATAGAATTAGAAGGGAAGGTTGTGACTAAGAAATCTTCAAAGGCTTTCCAGAGTACACAGCATTTGATTTGAGCATAACTTTAGGTTGGCAAAATTTGAGAAGTAAATATGGGATGAAGGGCATCTAACTCTAGGAGAACCACATATACAAAAGAGTGAAGGTGCAAAGAACTGAGGGAAAGTGTTGAGTAATCTAGTTGTAGGTAGAACTCAGGGTATGAGGAAACTATATTGGGAGATGATCCTACAAAATTAATTCAGAATCTTATTGGGGCAATTCACGAATGTTATGCCTTAGCATTTGTACTTTTCTGTAGGCAATGGAGAAAGTAACCTGGTGGGATGGACTGGAGTGGAAGGGTGGAAGATGGAAGCAGAAAGACCACTAACAACAGTATAAACCAGGATTAAAAGCCTAACATAAGGAAAGAGTAGGAGGAAATGAAAGTGAGAGGGTTGAGTGGAAACAGACAGGATTAGAATGGGAAATATGTATTCAGGGAGGAAGCAGGAGTAACGATACGGTACATGGTATATGCTACCGTCAACTGAGGTTAGGAACAAAGGAAGAGGAGGAAGCAAGATGGCAGAATGGGTGGGAATATATCATGTTTAGGATAGATTAAGTTTGACGCCTCTAAGTGAAAAATCGCATGGAAATGTTTACTTGACTCATTCAAGATGACTGAATATGTAGTTATATCCACCCTTCCCTGCCACTAAACGTGAAATGATAATAAAATAAAAAAAAAATCTGAATGGAACCATAACAACATTAAAAAAAAAACACACACACAACAATGAAAGTCATCAACGGATCAGACTCCTGAGAAATTTGAAACCAGAGTCCAAGACATCAGAGGTTAAATATGAATTCCCCCTAGGGAGCTCCTCCTGAGTCAAAGAATAAAAAGTAGGCCCCTGGGCAACCATGAAGACAGTTAATTAAAGAGCTGCACCCAGCTACTCAGGACTGCCCAGCCCACTCCACAACCAATTACACCGAGGAGCCGGTCAGGGATTCCCTTTTGAGCTAAAGGCAGAAAACTGCTATCCATACAAAGTTGGTGATTTGCCTGAGAAGACTCCCAGTGGGGGACTTGAGAGAGAAAAAGAGTAGAATTTAAAGTATTTAGGATTTAAGGTAACTTCGAACCCAGAAATTGTTGGGAGACAGACTCTAGAGGTACAATACAGTAAACCACTCCATCTCCAGATATATCTCACCCCTAGAATAACAACTTCCTTACTTTGGCAGTTTTGGGGGTCTGAGCTTGCCTTCCTCCTCCCCTACAGGAAAACCCACCTATTGGTATGCCACATGAGTATACCCATTGACACAGTCAGTTATATCAGAGGAAAGCATTTTTGGAGAAACAAACCCACTACTTATATTAGTCAATTTAGTCTTTCATTGTTAACATGTACCTACAACCAATAATAAAGAAACATCTAAGGAAAATCAATAGTGTAAAAGAGAAAGACCAAAATGTACGATCAATTCTGGATCAAAGAGAAAGAGAATACTTAATATATTCTAATTGGTATCCTCATAAATGAAAAAGCATGTTACATCTATAAAAGAAGGAAAATCTGCTGTGAAAAAGGAGTAAACAGAAAATAAGAAACAGTTCTTGGAAATTAAATATATGATTATGGATATAAAAGATTAAGCAGATGGGCTAAACAACAGAATAGACACAGCTGAAAATTGAATTTGTAATCTGAAAAATAAGTTGACAAAATTTTAAAGAACACAAGTAAAAAACTCAAAGAGATGAAAGTGATAAAAATTAAGAGCAATGGAGAATAGATTCAGGAGATCCACATCATTCATAAAATCAGCATTTCAGGAGAAGAGAACAGAGATAATAGAGGGGACAAGATGCTCAAAGAAATGACAGATGAAAAGTTATAAACAGGAAATAATCCACCGTGAGAACTTAATACATAAATGTACAAAAGGAGATTTATTTTAAGAACATGCTCCAAAATTCTGTTAGGAGAAAATCTTTCAAGGAGAAGGATAGATAAAGGAAAGGCAAAAAGAAAAGGTGTTATGGATCTGTTCACTCTGTTATAATATCTATAGAGAGGGGCTGCTGGAGGAGAAGTGATAAGCCCAAGAGAACTGCTGGAAACAGAAAACTGCAAATCAGGAAAAAATGAAATAGAGATCATGGGAATAAAGTAAAAGTCTAGAAAAGGTCTGTTCACTAGGTATTCAATAAGTAGAAGATTCTTCATTATGAGCCTTCACTTCTTAATCACTCTCACCATTGACCAGATATTAATTAACAAAGCATGAACAATATGATTTTTATATATTCAATTTTAAGAAGTAGCTAAGAATCCACAATGAAATACCACTTGACACCCACTAGGATGGCTATAATCAAAAAGGCAGATAATGTGGGGCTAGCCCCGTGGCCTAGTGGTTAAGCTAAGCGAGCTCCACTTGGGTGACCCGGGGCTCAGTTCCCGGGCCTACACCACTTGTCAGTGTCCACGTTGCAGCAGCGACCCACATTAAAAAGAGGAAGATTGGCACAGATGTTAGCTCAGAGTGAATCTTCCTCAAGCAAAAAATAGGAAGTTTGGCAACGGATGTTAGCTCAGGGCGAATCTTCCTTGGAAAAAAAAAAAAGGCAGATAACGTACAGCATAGACAATATAGTCAATAATGGTGTGATAACTTTGTATGGTGACAGATGGTTACTAGACTTATTGTGGTGACTTCATAATGCACATAAATGTTGAATCACTATATTGTACACCTGAAACTAATACTGTATGTCAACTATACTTCAATTAAAAAAAAGGCAGATAATAACGAGTATGGCAAAGGATGTGGAGAAAAAGGAACTATTATACACTGCTGGTGGGAATGTAAAACAGTGCAGCTGCTTCAGAAAATAGCCCAGTAGTTCCTCAAAAGGTTAAATATGAAGTTACCATATGACCTACAAATTCCACCCCTAGGTGTATACCCAAGAGAAATGAAAACATATGTCCACACAAAAACATGTACTTATTCGTAATAGGAAAAAAATGGAAACAACCCAAAATCCGTGAACTGGTGAATGGATAAATAAAATGTAGTAAAGTCATACAATGGAATATTATTCAGCAATAAGAAGGAATGAAGTGCTAATACATGCTACACATGGATGAACCTTGAAAACATTAAGTACAAGAAGCCAGTTCACAAAGAGACCACAGATTGAAGGATTACATTTTATGTGAAATGTCCAGAATAGGCAAATCTATAGAAAGATAGATAAAAAGTAGATTCATGGTTTCCTAGGGCTGGAGAGTGACGAGAAGTGAGGGCTAAAGAGTCAGGCTTTCTTCTTAGGGTGATGAAAATGTTCCAAAATTGATTATGGTGTTGGTTGCACAACTCTGTGAATATACTAAATACCATTGAATTGTACACTTTAAATGGGTGAATTATATCTAATAAAGTTTTTACCAAAAAAAGTCGCTAAGGATAATAGCCCTGAGTAAAGGAGTGAATGGCTGAGGTTTTCATTTTAATATTTATGGGAGTATAAGACTACATGAATTGGAACTCTGAAATAAATATACTTGCAATAGATGGAATTTGGTATAATATTCAAATATTAAAAGTTCACATTTCCAATTAACAACATGCTAGAAGTAGGTCTCCTGTTCATTACGAAAAATAGTTATAAATTTCACATATTGGCCTGGTCAACCAGATCTATACCAAACTGAAAAGTAATGGTAATAATCAGAGCTGCGTTTACTGACTTCCATTCTATTTGCTGTGTGCATCAACTCTAACCCTCACAGCCCTGCAATTATTCCCATTTTAAAATGTGGAAGCTGAAGTTCCCAGAGCGTAAGCACCTTGCCCAGGATCACAAGAATGCAAAGGGCAGATCTGGGGACTGGAACTCAGCTTCAGAGCAGCACAATCCTGATGTATCTTTTTAAATAAATAGTGAAAGAAAGTAAAAACATCACATTTCTATTAACAAGCAAGAGTTTAGCTTGTAAAAAGGAAAAGTGGCAATGGAACAGAAAGGAGAAGGTATATTTAGAAGGATAGGTTTTATATGACTTTATATGGTTCTTTATACCCTTGAGTGACAGTTGATTGGGAATTTAAGGATAATATTCTAAGACATAAAGCCTCTGGTACGAGGGCTTCAATGATAAAGGGGTTGTATTTAACTAGGGCCATAAGAATCTTAATCTCTAAATATGATATATGGGAAATAAGAAAGATAAATGATCTTTCAGTAAAAAGCTGTAAGAAAGTCTCCCAGGTACAGATAAGAAGCTGAACATAGATTTGGCATTGATGGTACAAATAACTAAGCTGTAGGAATCAAGAGGAAAAACAGAATTAGCAGAAGCAACTCCCCAATAACAACTTCAGGTGACAGACATAGTGATAATTCCATGGAAGTAATTCTGTCGATTAGACAAACTGTAAAAAGATTTAGAGAGAACAGAATATCCGCAAACTTCTCTTCCATTTCCCCAGAAACAAACAGGATTATAAAGAGGAAAGATTTGTCACTGATTCTCTCTCCTCAGTCTTTATGATGCTAATCAACTAAGAGCAAATAAAGCTGCAATCAAGAATTTGTATACTTCCTGAGTAATCTGTGTCCAAATATTTATAAGAAAAATCATTTAACATCTAAGAGTACTCTGTTATAAGCAAATAGAAAGTATAATAAATAGCAAATAAAAATGTAAGGCTTTATAATATAAAAAGGAAAATGAAATGAGAAAAAAGAAATGTCTCTTGCTTTCTATTACCCTCTATAAACACCAGTAAGATGTGGGAGTCAGGGCCGGCCCGGTGGCGCAGCGATTAAGTGCGCGTGCTCGGCTTTGGCGGCTCAGGGTTCACAGGTTCGGATCCTGGGTGCACAATGACGCACCGCTTGTCAAGCCATGCTGTGGTGGCATCCCATATAAAAAGTAGAGGAAGATAGGGGCCGGCCCGGTGGCGCAAGCGGTTAAGTGCGCGCGCTCCGCTGCGGCGGCCCAGGGTTCGCTGGTTCGGATCCCGGGCGCGCACCGACGCACTGCTTGGTAAGCCATGCTGTGGCGGCGTCCCATATAAAGTGGAGGAAGATGGGCACCGATGTTAGCCCAGGGCCGTCTTCCTCAGCAAAAAAAAGAGGAGGATTGGTGGTTGTTAGCTCAGGGCTGATCTCCTCACAAAAAAAAAAAAAAAAAAAAAAAAGTAGAGGAAGATGGGCACAAATGTTATCCCAGGGCCAATCTTCCTCAGCAAAAAGAGGAGGATTGGCATCGGGTGTTAGCTCAGGGCTGATCTTCCTCACCAAAAAAAAAAAAAAAAAAAAAGATGTGGGAGTCAAACTGTATAAGCTGATGTCATAGACCCTCAAAACAAAGATGGAGGTAAAATAAAGTGATTCTTGTCTCTGGTAAGGATGTCACTAATAACATGAAGTTCTTAACTGGAATTAATATTATGTTGCCCAATGGCAGACATTAAGTCACAAATGGATAAGAGATTAACAAATGGTAATCATGAGTCTTGTTATTTTGAAAGACTGAGACAAAGCATGAGATATTAGATCTATACCATATGTTTCCAAGGCTATTTCCTAAGTCAGTGCATGACATCCTGTTGGAGAAAAGCTGAACATTCAAAAACTCTTAATTTATTATTCCATTCCTGAGTATTGAGGAAAACTGCCATACTTTTGTATAAGCTCAGGGAAGACTGAGAAACGTGGTTCGAAAGCCACTGCTAAAAAGGAGACAAACCATAAACATAGAGATGTTAAAATCCTTGTTAGAACAAGAACTATACAGGGAGTATATTTCCAAACATGTCCTCTTCAAAGAGTGAAAAACTCAGTGTATTTTCAGGCTCATTGTGAAATTTAATTTCCAAAGTGTTACATACATTTCTTCAAGGCATTAACTGGTGTTGATTGGTAGGGAGGCTAAGCGATTTTTGTGGGTTTTAGTGAAACAGCTATTGGCCCCCGAGTTTAATAACTAGGAAACAGAAGCTGATTTGACCTTTAAGGGACTACAGTAAAGCAGACATGAACAGCTTATTGTGGTGCCACAGAATCTTTTCACATCTCTGAAAAAAGAAAAAGTATTGGGGTGCCTTGATTCAAAGACACCCTAATACATGAGTTTGGGGAACTACACCTTTAGATTTCAAGGAAATTGTTCAAAACTTTGATGGGGTATAGGAGGAAAGTTTAACATCCAAGTTAACCTAAGGAAAAGAGAATTTGCAACAAAGTCAAGAAAGGATGATGCTCATCAAGTAAAAAATACTTGATTCTAAATTGTTTCTTTCTACATCTGAGGATCACAGGAATGACTTTTTCTCAGAATTAGCTTTAAAAAAAATAAGAAGATTAAAACTGAGATTTAAACATAAATCCAAGGTTTATTTTTAAAGGGCCTGACTATACCATGTTATAGTCAGAGACCATAAGAGATATATGCCAAGTGAAATGCACATTCTGGAAGAGCCTAAGACGCCAATGCATATCAGAACTGTGGTAATCTCTCAGTTGTGCCATCAAATTTAAAATAATCTGTACAGAAAATGTGTTTCCAATATTGAATTGAAATATTAACCAAGTGTCAATGAGTGTAGTGTCTCTAAAACATAGCCATAGCAAACCTGACAGGTAAACAGGAGCAATCTCTACTGTATAGATCCAAACATATACAAGAATAATTAAATTGCTAAGGAGTTTTATCACTGCTGAACCTTTTGGACTTAAAGCCTTTAAACCTACTAATATATTAATATTGATTTAAGTTTTGAATAAATAGTGTAACAAGACACAGTTCCCTGTTAATTTGTTTTTTAGGGAAAAAGTAAGGGGACATTGCTGTTTGGCAAGATTTCAAATGAATGCTCTACTATAGGAGAAGGGACTCCTCCCTTAGCAGTGTCAAGTCCAGGAGAACAAATCCAGGGCAGAGATGGGTTCTTGCCACCTTCCCAGCTTTTAGGGGGGACTGTACCCAGGGCTCTTCTATATTGCTAGGACAGACATACCCATTCTCTGTAAAAGATCGTAAAAGTTCCTAGTTTGTTCTAGCTGAAAAGTCGTCTCAATTAAAATTTAATTGGACGGATTTGCATTGGCCCAATGCAAGCTATGCGTCCTTCTCTGGGACTTGACCCATTCTCACTTCCCAAAGATTGGGATGAAGTTAACTGTAGAACGACAAATAAGGGGAAGGACTGGAAAGATCCATGACTTTATAACTATCTCGGAGACAAAAAAAAAAATAAGGCTGAAAATATAAAGTTTTTACCTGGCGGCATCTGTTGTGGTAGATCATTATTTTGTGCGTGTGTGTGAGAAAGACCAGCCCTGAGCTAACATCCGATGCCAATCCTCCTCTTTTTTTTTTTTTTTTTTTTTTTTTTTTTGCTGAGGAAGATTGGTCTGGGCTAACATCCGTGCCCATCTTCCTCCGCCTTATATGGGACACCGCCACAGCATAGCTTGACAAGTGCTGCGTCGGTGCATCCCCGGGATCCGAACTGGCGAACCCCGGGCCGCCACAGCAGAGCGTGCGCACTTAACCACCACACCACCAGGCGGGCCCCAGTAGATTATTTTTTAATTGATATTTTTAGGAAAATTTCTCCATCAGATTAAATAGCTAAAGCAAAGCTACAAAAGGCAAATAGCCTAACATTATGTAATATTTGAATATGAAAAGGAAAACCCAACTCCCGGTATCCATCTAGCAGAATACTGACAACATTTCTACTTCTCAGAGTTTCAGGCGTTTTGCGGTAACATTTTGAATTAAGGTTGTGTTCTATGCTTTCAGTATATGAAGGATATAAAATGATTACATTCTATTTTTGGCTTATCAAATTACCTAAGAATTTCTTTTCATTGATGATATTCAATACTGGTGCAAGCAGTGTAAATATAGACTCTTATCTACCATTGGTAGGCATGGGTATGATCTTTCTGGAGAGCAATTTGGGCCTTTAAAAAGTTTATGCCTTTTTGTCCAAAATTCTACTTCTAAAAGTCTATCTTCAGGCATAGAAAAGTGAGGGAAATTTCCATATGAAGATATTTATTGCACTGTTCTTTACAATAGCAAATCCAAATGGTCAACAAGAGAGGAATGACAAAATAAATTTTGACATATTCATAATTTTTTATAAACTATGCACTTACTATCAAAGTCAACATTTACGGAGTGCCAGGCACTTACCTAAATGCTTTACTCACTCGGCTTTCAAAAGAACCCTACAAGGGCCGGCCCCGTGGCTTAGTGATTAAGTGCTCGCGCTCTGCTGCTGGCGACCCGGGTTCAGATCCAGGGCGCGCACTGATGCACCGCTTCTCCGGCCATGCTGAGGCCGCGTCCCACATACAGCAACTAGAAGGATGTGCAGCTATGACATACAACTATCTACTGGGGCTTTGGGGGAAAAAATAAACAAATAAATAAAATTATTAAAAAAAAAAGAACCCTACGAAGTAAGTTCTCTTATTTACTCATGCCATTTTACTGACGAGAAAAGAAAGAAGTTCAGTTACTTTTCTGAGGTCATGGAGCTAGGAAGTGATGGTACTGGGATTCCAAACCAGTCTAGCTCCAGATCCCAAACTATTCAGCACTATATTATTTTGCTGTTTTGTATTTTACTTTTCAAATGAGATACTGGATTCTATTTTAGAATTTTTCTTGCATGGATTTTTGTTTCAATATTCACAGGCAAAACTGATCTCTGGTTTTCTTCTAGGAGAAATATCTTTTCCTTGTTTCAATGTCAATATTATTTTCCCTTCATAAAGAAGAATTTGGAAACTTTCCTTCATTTTCTATGTTCTGAAACAGTTTAAAATAGCATTGGGATGATCTATTTCTTAAAGGTGTGGTAGAATTTCCTTGTAAACTTGGAGGAGAGGGAAGGGAGAGTAGCTCTTAAACAATGTTCTCTATTTCATCAACAATAAATGTTCTTTTAGATTTTCTGTCTTCTCTGGTCAGCTATGGTCATATATTTTCCACTTCATTTTTTAAAAAAGATTTAACTGCTTTATTGAGTTACAATTTACATGCCATAAAATTTACCTGTTTGAAGTGTACAATTCAAAGATGTTTAGTAAATTTACAGAGTTGTGCAATCATCATCAAAATCATTTTAGAATCTTACCATCACCCTAAAAAGATCCCTTATGCCCATTTAGAATCAATCCCTGCTGCTATCTCCAGCCCCTCCACTTTGTTGGGTTTTTTTTTTGTGAGGAAGATCAGCCCTGAGCTAACATCCATGCTAATCCTTCTCTTTTTGCTGAAGAAGACTGGCTCTGAGCTAACATCTATTGCCAATCCTCCTCCTTTTTTTTTCCCCAAAGTCCCAGTGGATAGTTGTATGTCATAGGTGCACATCCTGCTAGCTGCTGTATGTGGAAGGTGGCCTCAGCATGGCCGAACAAGCGGTGTCGGTGTGCGCCCGGGATCCGAACCTGGGCTGCCAGTAGCGGAGCGCACGCACTTAACCGCTAAGCCACGGGGCCGGCCCTCCACTTTGTTTGAATAGTACAACTCTATAACCTTAGTGCATATGAACAGATGCATTTATTTTATATGGATTAAGTAAAATAGTAGAGTCAAATCTTAGACATATTGCATATAATGTGACTATATTATGTAAAAAATTATTTACTTTTAAGAAAATGTGGTGCTGTGCACAAGTGGTATAATTTTCTTATAGTTCATTAAAGCTACCTGGTACTTATGGAAAAAACAAACAGTATGATTGTTCTCATTTTCCTATGTTCAGTACTGAGACTTCCATAAACATGTATTCTTAATAGTCCCAATAGGAAGAAAATACTAAATATGATCACAACCACGCTGCCTCCAGACATATCAGAAATTGCCATTTTTCTTTACTTCATGTTAACCATATTTTCTAACTATGAGATATGAGATAGTTTTAAATTATTTCCTTTTTCTTAATTTCTTTTCTTTTCTTTTTTTTCCTAATGAGAGTCTGGAAAAAGTCTAGCTACTTCTGAATTGGACAAAGTGTTTTACCCATAATGTTCAGGAATTTAGTGCTAAGAATTAAACCCAGCTGATTACAAATCCAGCCAATATATTTTCAGTTAGCATTTAACAGAGATTTCTTTAGTTAGGAGGTATTAGTGTCATTTGATTTCTGATCCTTGCTTCAAGGTTCTCCCCATACAAAAGGAAACATTAAGTATAAGATTAAAACTAATTTAACAAGAAAATATTTTTACATGTTCATACATGTATTATCCAGTCAGTAGCGTATTTAGATCTAAGATTAGGAAAAACTGCTTTAAGCATTAAGAATTTCTTCCAATGATAAAAGTCAACAGAAAACAGACTCTTGAAGAAGTGGAAAGAGTGCTGACTTTGGAACCATAAACATGGTTTCAAATCCATCTTCTTCCTCTTGCCTCTTTTTCTCCCTCCTCCCTGCCTGGCAGCCCCCCTGCAAAAACACAACAAAACAAAACACTTCAGTGGAAATATACTCCCAAGATTTTCTTAAAGTATATTTATACCGATTTAAGCTTTTTTTATTCAGGAACTAAAGCAACTCAATTAAGTTGCTTCCTTGTCAGCTTAACATCCTTGTTGGCCATCTGTTACTTTTCTATCATCTTCTCCTCAAAGACATAAAGTGAGCCTCAAAAACATTTAAGTGCGTATTATAACATTGTTATGAGTTTTAAACAGATGTGTACTTACATGAAAGCCCAACTATAAAGCACTCAAGGGTATGTAATTATTGTGCTGACAAGTATGAATTCACAATAAAGGTATCCAAAACATACGTATACTCATACGTACTTCCAGAGTCTGTACATAACCTTCATCCTAGGTATATATTCATTATATCCATAAAAGTCACAATATTTTAAAATGTGTTCTTAGTTAAATAAAAGAAAAAGAATTATACTTGGCTCTTCTAGAAGTTTCATACCTAAAACTTGTTTTCAAAGATTTCTTTGAAAAAAGTTTTAGAAAGTTATCAAGCCATCAATGAGAAGTATAAGTTTTAGCTGGAGAGAGATTTAAAAACAAGATTTTATATAGAATAAGCATGAGAAAATGAAAAAGCAGTACTAAATCTGTACTATGATATATTAAATAAGTACTATTACAGGTCTCTCCTTCCAAAAAAGGTCAGTTTAAAGATCTGAAAATGTGATTACTGATATAAAATTTCTTTCCAATTTTGTCACCAGAAACTCAGAATTAAACTCAGATAAAATCTGAAATTGATACCTTATAAAGGCTTATCAGAAAACTTGAAATCTTTGCAAACTTGTTAAAAAAAATAGATTTAGAAACAACATTTTCAGGAACAAAAGAAGAAAAATCTGGTCTGCTCTTTTATTTTGATGACTTCCTTTACTCTCCAGCCCTGCCTCTGATCACTTTCCTCTTTAACTAAGGAATTAATTAAGGCCCTCTCTGTTTTAGCTAAGTCTTAGAATTTGGAGAAGCATTAATATTACATCTGTTGCACAAGGAATATAAATGAAATATCTTCCTATGTTTCTTATTCCTCAATTTCAGTTATTGCCCCCAAATTAGTGCAGTATTGTTTGGTTAAAACGTTTTCTCCTAATAGTTCTATTACAGGGAGATAAATAACCAGTACGAATGAGGAGGTGGGAAAACAGATGCCCTCAATCACTATAAATCAGTGCCATCGTTTTGGAGGACGATTTGGGAATAGAGATCAGACTTTAAAACTCACTGTCTTTGCTTTGGTAATTCCATGTCAGAGCAATTCATGTCATAGCAATTATACAAGTACACAAGAAGAGTGGTAAAGAATATATTGTTGCAGCATGATTTATAATAGCAAAAAAAGAGAAAACCTACATGTCCATCAACATGGACACGATTTTAAAGTTATGCTACTTCTGTACTGTGTAATGTTATGCGGCTGTTCTAAAGAAAAAGTAATCAGGTTGGTATATACTGGCATGGAAGGACTTTGGTTGGGAAAAGTTAAGTTGCCTATAGAACACTTCCACTTTTTTCTGTGATATAAACATATATATGCACAGATAGATATGTGTATACAGACCCCACATAAAAATATATGTATAGGCAGAAAGAGAGGGAAAGACAGGGGGAGAAACCTGTAATGATGCTCAAAAAAACAGCCCATGAGGTGCTAGAAGTAGACAACAAGGAAGGAAACTTTCTATTTTACTTCATACATTTCTCTACTGTTTAAATTTTTTCAATAATTGTAATGAAAAAACCCAACCATATATTATACCCAGCATGCAGCAGAAGAAGAACCAGGCCTATTAATATTTTAATAATAACTATTAACTCCAGATTTCTTTCCATCTGCATGCCTGGAGAGAGAGGGCATTCTGCTCTGATCGTATGCAACTAGACCTAATACAGTCTCCTCCCATGATGGTTTTCCGAACCAAATGGAAAACTGTGACTGAAAAAAAATAGCAGTTTGGCTAGATTAATCCCAGCTGGAGATCAGTCAACAAAGCCTGCCGACTGATGGATGCAGTCAAGTTTCAGTGGCCCTCTAGCCTGGGGTCTTGGCGTTCAGATCCTCACTCTGAAGGACTCCAGGGAAAGTGAAAGAAAGAAGAACCACTGACCTCTGCATGGTCCTGATAAGCTCCTCTCGGTTCCTCCCCAACATTCACTGCCTTTCCACCAAGGCAGTCCTGCCTTCAGGACTAAATGATCTTTCACCTGACCTCAGTTCCTACTTCCACAGTCTTCCCTGGCCTTGTTATCACCTTTAACTACACCCTTACCATGATCTCGATTTTAAGCATCTCATTTTCCCAGCACATTTATTATCTTTCTTGCACTCCTTATAGCAAGAATGCCAATTCAAATAATTTTCAACCCCATTAGGATTTATAATCTGCTAATTTTTACCTTGCTTTACTCGCTGCACCCACCCCCTTCATTCCTTAGTTCCCTCCTTTCCACCTGAAGTTCACAATTTATCATTATAATCACTCCCTTCCTCTCTCCCTCTTCATCATACCCACTTCAGAAAACCTCACCATGGCTGTAGCCAACCCTCTGCCCTGTCTATGCCTTCACCCACGTTGCTGAACACAGCTAGTGAACATACAACCATGCCAATTTCACTTTAAATTCAAGTGGATCCTTTCTGCTGCCCAGCAGTCACACTACTATTTCTCTGGTCCATTCACCCCCTACACTCATACATGACTAGTAGTTCACTCCTTCTTAAGTCCTCAACACTTTCCTTCCCATCTTCACTCTCAATAGATGATTTCTTATCTATTCCACTGAGGAATCGGAAACAATCAGCAGAGAACTTCTACCACCACATCTCCTACCAAATGGCATCCGTGCCCACATACTTGCTTTTGCTCCTCTTGTATGAAAGACCTATTGGTGTTCCAATATAAGCATCTTCACCTCGCCCCACCTCCCACTAGTGAGTTAGGTTCAGTTCCCTTCTGTCTGCTCAAGGATACCACTTCAGCAATTCCTCCCACTTTCTCTCCTGCATCATCAATCTCTCCCTCTTTACTGGATAATTCTATTAGCACACAAACATGATGTAATTTCTCCCATCTTAAAACAACAAGAACAAAAAACTGCACCACCCAGGCTCTTCTGCCAGCTTTCTCTACTTCCTTTAACAGCAAAACTACTTTCAAAAATTGCCTATATTTGCTATCTCCAATTACTCCCCTCTCTCTCTTGAACAATCCATGATCCTAAATCCAACAGTCTTCTTCGTTGTCTGCAGCATTTGGCAGCCAATCACTTCTTCCTCCTTGAAACACCTTCTCTACTTGGCTTCCAGAATACCACTATCAGTTCTCTGCCTATCTCATTGCTAACCTCGCAGTCTCTTATTTGTTCCTATTTATCTCATCTAAACTTTGGTGTGGTTAATCCATAAAACTCACAGTGGGCTTTATTTATACTCACTCCCTACGTGACTTTATCTCATCTCTTGGCTTTAAATACTATGACATGCTGGTGACACCCTAATCTAACCCTTCAGTTTGTGGCAATCTCCCAATTCCAGATTCAAATATTCAACTGCCCACTGGATATTTCCAGTTAGACATCTATTAAGCATCTTAAACTTAACATGCCTATAAATGAACTTCTCTACCTCCCCAAAACCTGCTCCTCCTATTGTGCCCCATCTCAGTAAATGGTAATTTCATACTTCCAGTGGCTCAGGCCAAAAACCCTAAAGTCATCAACTCCTCTCTTTCTCTCATACCCACTTCCAAACCATCAGCAAGCCCCATTGGCTCTACCTTCAAAACGCAACCAGAATCTGCCACTTCTTACTACTTCCGCCTCTGTAGACCGGGTCCAAAGCCACCATCACCTCCTGCCCAGATTATAGTAATGGTTTTCTGACTGGTCTCCCGGCGTCTAACCCTGACCATTCTCAACCCAGTGGCCAGGGTGATCCATTTAAAACTTTAAGTCAGATCAAAATCTTCCTATTTTACTAAGAATAAAAACCAAACCAAAGTCCTCACAATAGCCTAGGAGGGCCTACGTGCTCCGGCCCCCATTCCCTGTCTGACTTCATTTCCTATCACTGGAGCCCCTCCCTCACTCTGCTCCAGCTTCAGTGTTTCTCAGACGGTCCAAACGCACCCTTGCCTCAGAGGCTATGTACTGCTATCCTCTGTGCATCAACCTCGCTTCCCGCAGTTAACCACCTGGCTGACTGCCTCTCTTTCCTCAGATACCTGGTCAGAAAGTACCTCTGTGAGGCCTTCCCTGACCACTCTATTTAAAAGTTTATGCTCCACCCCAGCATCCCTACTCTGTTTTATTTTTCTCCAAAGCATCTGTGACCAGACCTAAAACTAGAATGTAAGCTCCATGGGGACAGGGGCTTTTTCTATGTTGTCACTCCTCTATTCTAGAACAGTGTGTGGCACGGGCACTGAAAAAATAATTGCTGTATAAATGAATGATGTCTCCTGGACTTGGGAAGCTGCCGTAGCATGGAAGAAAAGATTACTACAGAATGAATCAGGAGGTCTGGATTTGAATCTGACTACTAGACTAAGAAATAGAAGCAACTCTCAGCTTTGCTAGTGCACAGTATAACACAACTAGTTAAGACACTTAACCTCCAAGGTCCTCAGTTTCCTCAGCTATAAAATGGGAATAAAAACATGCTTCTCTCACAGAGCCACTGTGTGGATAAAAATTTTATGCAAATGTAAAATATTGTCCAATTTCTGTAACCGATCACATGTTAAACTATTTAGAATCAATTTAACATTTCTAGACAACAGTTTATTCTCTTTGTAAACCAAAAGGACAACTTGAATTAAAACAAAGATTTTCAACTGTCCTTCTCTCTCTAGAGTTTGTAACTGTCTGTATTATTAACCATACACATTAGTATCCTATAACTCTAACTTCTGGGAATTATGGCTGAAATTATTTTTGCTTTCTATTCTGAGACTTTATCCATTTCCTTCTAAATGGGGAGAGATGAGACTTCATATCTTGAGATCTTTGCCACTTTTATTTGGCTCTGGAATTGTTCTTCCCATAGGCCTTCCTGCAGCCCATAACCAGGCAAAGCTGAGATGGGCTCTCACAGAGGCAGAAATAGAAGCCAGGCTCCTTAGTCAAGGAAATAAAATGTCAACAAAATGTCAGTCCCAAGAATGTCTAGAGAATATGGACCTCTTCAAAGCACAGCTGGAAAGAGTGGTATTTGAAAGAGGAAAGAGGCATCTTCTCTAAATTCTACTTTTGTTTCAAGTTACATAACAATACTTGATTTAAGTTCGTTTAGTTCTTCACAGAAATGCCTTAGTCATGATTCAAAATGACGGCATCAGTATTCATTAAGAGACAACATAAAAAACGAAGAACGTTTCTCAGTCCCGTACAAAATGGCTTATTATGTTAACAAATGTGCTTTTTAAAATACTGTAACAAACTCATTGAATTTATTGCCAAGGGGAAAAAGATTATCTCCTGACTAAAGAGTATGCCTCTTACTACCAAATGATGTGAGCTATATAGCTTTTTTTTTTTTCCGCCTTGGTCTCTAGAAAGCTTCAAGTTAAATTAATTCTCAATTTCAATAATTATAATAATCTCATTCTTGATTTTTGGAAGTATAATCTCCCCTTTATTTCTACAGGCCTTCTAATCCTGCTCATTTTTATTGTACCCATGATGCCCTCCTGTGTCAAGCACTGGGCCTAGAACATTAAAGAGGCTCAATAACTGTTTCATCATCACCACGTTTTCAAAAAAGCAACCACCAATTGCTCAGCACTTATGTGCCTTGTCTAAGCTCAAAAGTTCTCACGGCGGCCTGGTGGTGTGGTGGTTGGGTTTGCACCCTCCTGTTCCGCGGCCCAGGGTTTGCAGGTTCGGATCCCAGGCGCAGACCTATGCACTGCTTATCAAGCCATGCTGTGGCAGGAGTCTCATGTATAAAAAAAGTAGAGGAAGATGGGCACAGATGTTAGCTCAGGGCTAATCTTCCTCACGAAAAAAAAAAGTTCTCAAAACCAACCTGTGGCAGAGCCAGGAATGAGGCTGAACAGCCCGTGTCATGCACACAAATGCTCTGTCATTCAGCTTTCAGAGCCCCCTACCCCTGTTTTTAAATAAACAGGGTATCAATTACAAATGAAAACATCCTGAATTATTTCCTTATCACACCTCTCTCCAACCAGATGGTCAACTCCTTGAAGGCACGCAGCTCCCATGATTCATGCTTCTCTATATGTCCTGCTCCACATTTAGCACAATATCTCATACACAGTAAAGACCCAATAAATACTTACTGACTTAGGAAGGCAAAGAACAAATTACAACAGGTAGAAATTGAAGCAAAAAAGGGGAAGAGAGAAAGCAGAAAATATTGGTCAGGTAACTGACTGGCTTATTTCCTCTATTTTATTTCCTCTTGCCCTGTAATCCTTCTAGAGGCCAAGCACTTGGAGCAGCCACTCTGCAGAGCCATTTGTGATTCAAGCGCAGGGACCTGCCCCAGGTTGGTTTACTCTCTGTCAGGGGGGAATTAGATGGAAGCAACTAGGGCAGGTCCCTGAGATGTAGCAGGTTGGGCAGAGGGAGATCTGTGAGCCCGGTCCCGCCCCATATCAAGGTCACTGTGCAGAGCGACCCCTGCTTCTTCCAGTGCCCACACTCCTCTTCCCACTGCCCCTCCCCCACCCCACAGGCAGGAACCCCAGACACCCTGCTCTCCCCGGACAGCAGGGGGCGCCTCAGGCCCCAGCTCCTCCCCCTGGGTCCTGCAGCTGCACTTCTGAAGCCTGGTCCCTTCAGTGCCTGGCCCGGGGTAAAAACCAAAGGAGAGGACAGGGGTGAAGCTGAGGAATCCAACTAGGAGGAGAAGCTAGTCCTGCCCCCATTTTCCGGCTGCTCCCCATTCGGCCTCTCCCTGGGAGCCTGAGTCCAGGAAACAGGAAGTGCTGATTCTGAGAACAGAACATGGGCCCTGCTGGCTGTGTCTTCCTATTGTCCCTTCTGCTGGGGCTCTCAGGTGAGCCCCTGGGGTGAGGAGAGTCCTCCGCGAGGGTAGAGGCTCCAGCCCAGGAGAGGCTGCACAGGGCATGGGGCGTGGGCCTCCCATGGCAACAAGAATCCATCATGGGTGTCTCCTACATTTCTCCTTTTCTCTCCCTAGTCACAGATGAGGAGGAACCAGAAAATCTCTTGAAGTCAAGTAAGGCACCTCAGCCAGGGAGAGCATGCCTGGGTGGACCAAGGGAAGGGAATTTGTGCCAAGGAGGCGAGAGGACACCAGTTTGGGAAATAAGCAGGGAGAGGTGGGGGCAGAGGGGCAGGTTTCTGGGGCAGGTCTCCCACGCCTTTCTCCTCTTTGTCAGCAGTCTGTGGGCGGCCCGCAGTCTCCTCTGGCATCGCCTCAGGCAGGGAGGCCAACGGGGGGCAGTGGCCCTGGCAGGTCAGCATCCGCCAGGGCTTGTTTCACGTCTGTGCCGCCACTCTCATCTCAGAGCGGTGGGTGTTGACGGTGGCGAGCTGCTTCCGGTGAGTGCTTCGGGAAGAAGTACCAGGGGACGCGGGTGACCGGAGCTCCTTGGCTAAGGTCAGAGAGGAGTTTATCTTGCACTGCCCCATAAAGTAGTTGTGCCGCAGAAGTGGGTCCAAATGTTTCTTGCTCTAGCTCTCAGTTCACTGCAGTTACTCTCAGACTTCAGGCTTCATATTTGACAATCATCTTGATTGAAATGAGCGCCTAAAAAAGTGTGGTCGTTCCCCCCCCCCCAATCTAAGTCTCTACCCAAGGAGACATTCCCCTCCTTTTACAGCCCACATCCTCACACCACTCGGGATGCACAGTCCTGAGCCCTCTTCACTCTCTCTAGGTGACCGTACCCATCCATTACTCTGGTTTAAAATGTTGTATATTAGGGGCCTAATATAGGAACTTAACTGCTGGGGGTGTAGCAGTTAAGTTCGCCTGCTCCACTTCCGCGGGTGGCCCAGGGTTTGCAGGTTCGGATCCCAGGCACAGATCAAAGCACCACTTGTGAAGCCATGCTGTAGCAGTGTCCCATATAAAGTAGAGGAAGATGGGCACGGATGTTAGCCCAGGGCCAATCTTCCTCAGCAAAAAGAGGAGGATTGGCAACGGATGTTAGCTCAAGGCTAATCTTCTTCACCAAAAAAAAAAAAAAAAAAGTCATATATTTGCTGATAACACCCACAATTACGTCACTAGCTCTGAACTCTAGTTCTGATGCATTTCCATTGGATATCTCATTGGTATCTCAAAGGTAATGTGTTCAAATCAGAACTATAATTTTTACCACCACAAATATCTCCAAACCTATTTCACTCTCTGTCTTTCCCATCTCATTCAACAACATAACCAGTTGCTCAAGCCAGAAATACGAACCTCACTTTCCCTCACCCTTCACATCTACTGCATACACCAATTCTGTCAGTTTTACTTCCAAAATATACTTTGACTCTAACATAGCTATCTTCGGACCACTGCAATAGTACAATAGGTTTTGCTACCTTCATACATACAACAAAGTGATTTTTTTCAAAAGTCAGAGGCGAGATCATGTCACTCCCTCCTTCAAATCTTCCAGTGGCTGTCTAGACACCTAGAATAAAAGCCAGATGCCTCACTGTGGTCTACAAGTGGTGAATCATCAGATATCTGCTCATTTTTTCAACCTCATTCCCATTCTATTCCAGGTTTATTTCAATTCCTAGAAACTGCCAAACTCTTTCTCACCCTCACAGCCTTTGCATACTCTATTCCCTCTGTCTGGAATGCTTTTCCGTATAGCTCTCATGGCTGACTCCTACCTTTTGGGACTCAGTTGAAAAGTTACCTCTTCAACAAGACCCTCCCTGATCACCCAATCCAAAGACTCTTTCCCTATCCTTTACTCTCTAACTTAAAATCCTGTCTGTTTTCTTCATATCATTTATCACAACTTAAATTTTATATTTGTTTACTTGTTTGTTGCTTGTCTCTCTCTCTCCTCTCCACTCCCACCCCCACCCCCCCACATACACAGCCACAATCCTTAAGACCAAAAGCCCTCTGAGGGCCAGATCACGTCTAAGTCTCATTTATATTCTCAGGAGATGCTCAACACTTATTGCAGGAACAAACGCTTAGAAAGAGCTAGAGTAAAAATGCAACTTCCAGAACTATGGGCTCTGCTGTGACACTCCATGACAGTGTCACAAGAAACCCATGGAACCTGTTCTGCTTCTCTTCTTCTCAGGTCTAAGGACACCAGAAAATACAGTGTATTGGTGAGGTCGCTTCAGGTCTTTGGTCGCGCAGACTCCAAAATGACGATAATACCTGTGTCCAGGATTATTCCCCACCCTGACTTCCAGGAAAACACATCTAGCGCCATCGCTATGGCAGAACTGGCCTACCCAGTTTCTTTTAGCCCTGTTGTCCTGCCCATCTGCCTCCCCTCATCTGCAGTCCAGCTGAAGAACTCAACCTCCTGCTGGGTGACTGGCTGGGGCTATTCTGGGATATACCAATGTGAGGATAAGTAGATTTTCTGAGCTGTTTCCTCAACTGACATTCTCTCCCCCTACTCTCTATCCCACCCCTAGCACCACATGTATTGCACTCTCCAGGCAATTAATCTGAGGTATATGCAGACTTCGCATTCTCCCTGATCCTGTACCTTCCCCTTGCCTCCTTCATATTTCTTCTGCTGTACTTTCTTTGCTTATTCATATCTGCTTTTGCTCTTGTTTAGCAATAGTGCTAAGACCTTAAAAGTGAAAAGGACAGGGCAATGAACTTAGAGAGAGGATACTTCTCAGTCTAAGAAGTAATATAGTTCTCCCTCTACACCTGAGTAGAGTGTGTGCGGGCAGGTGGACAGGGGAAGCAGACATGAAGATGTATTCAACAAAGTAAGACTGCTCAGCAAGTCCCGAGTCAGATTAGGAAAGTAAAGCTTCATTTCTGTATCAACAATTTTGATTCTTCTCAGTATATTAGATCTACCTTTTTATAGTCTATGAAATATAAAAATATATTCCAAAGCCAAACAACTTAATTCTACTTCAATCATTGTTTTGGGTTTTTCTGAATCACAAGACTTTTCTATTATTTGTGGTATCTGAGCAGGAGCAACTGCCTTTGGCCTTGTTCAGATCCAGAGAACTCAGCCTTCAGGCTATTTCCCAAATCAGAAATCAGAATGCTGCCTAATATGCGGCCAGAATATTCTAAATCAGAGCTACTCTTGAAAATCAGAGGCATGAAATCTATATTGGTAGCTGAAAGTTTCTTCCTAATGTTTTAAGACAGCTTTGACTCTTTGACCTAACAGATATGAAGCCATCTTCTATACTGAAGGAGCTAAAAGTGCCCCTCACTGATCTCCAGACATGCAGTGACTACTATCAGAAAGAAAGCTTGTTGCATGGAGTCAAGCCCATCATCAGTGAAGCTATGATCTGCTCCAAGCTCCCTGCGGGGCAGATGGATCAGTGTATAGTAAGACTCCATCCTATAGGCACCTTTCAGAGCCCTTCCCTTCCCCAGTGTGCTTCCTCCATGTCTCCTATCCTCAGAGTCCCCAGGTGAACCCAGAAGTGCCTGGACAGGCCCTAACTCCACAGTTCTTGGCTAGACTATTGGAGAGTCTCTCCCTCTGCACAGTGCATCGTCTAGCCAATTTTCCTCTCTCCCCCAGGGCAGTAGAGGAGATCCTCTGATGTGTAAAGTGGAGGATTTCTGGGTCCTGGCAGGAGTGGTGAGCGGGGGAATCAAACTGCATCCGAGCCAATGAACCTGCAGTATATACAAACATCAGTTTCTACAAATCTTAGATTGAGAAATCAGCCATCTCACATACTGACTTTTCTGCTACTCCTAGTTTGGACATCTCTGGGCTCCTCCCTGTTATACTTCTGCCTCTCATTTTCTTGGAGCTACCCTAAGCGGATGAGGTCAGTATAGCCAGGGTAAAGTGGCAATTAAGAATGAGGGAGTAGGGGGAAATTCTATAAGTTAGGGATTTTGAAGAGAGATTTTGAAGATTAAGCAAGACAAATGCAGTTCTGCTACCTCTAGGCACAGCCCCCATAAACCTAATCTGTTTGTTGCCTTTTTTCCCCCAGGTCAACCTGGAAAGCAAGATCCCCAGTGTTAATAAAGTTTGATTGATTCTAACTATTATTTCTCATATTCATTCTTTTGATGAAACTGGAGACAGGACCTGGGAAAATCCAGAAGCACAGAACTTCAGGGCTGAAAGGGATCTGGAAATCACCCGGCCCAACTAATACCCACATTCTATAGATGAAGAAGCTGGGGTCCAGAGAGGTTAATTAGTTTGCCCTTGGCTGAATTCAAGATGGAAACCATGCAATCTGGGACTAGACTAGGTTCTGAAGAAAAAGCAGGGACTCGGAAGATTAGAAGGTTTCAGTTGAAGCACGTTAGGCAAGAGGAGCCTAGGGCAGTGAATTAGTTTCCTATTGCTGTATAATAAATTATCCCAAAGCTTAACAGCTGAAAACAACAAACACTTACTATCTGACAGTTTCTGTGGGTCAGTAATCAGGGAGGGCTCAGCTAGGTAGTTCGGGTCAGGGTCCTTCAAGAGGCTGCTGCTGCTATCAGCCACAGCTGCAGTCATCTCAAAGCTCAAACAGAAAAAGATCTGTTTCCAAGCTCATTCATATATCTGTGGCAGGCCTCAGAGGATCTGCTTCTAAGCTCACTCATATAGGCCTCTCTGCAGGGCTGTCTCATGGCAGCTGGCTTCCCCCAGAGTGAGTGATCCAAGATAAAGTGACAGCATCCAAGGTGGAAGCCACAGTCTTTTTATTTTTATTTATTTATTTATTTATTTATTTTTGTTTTGAGGAAGATCAGCCCTGAGCTAACATCTGCCAATCCTCCTCTTTTTTTTTGTTGTGGAACACTGGCCCTGGGCTAACCACCATGCCCATCTTCCTCCACTTTATATGGGATGCCGCCACAGCATGGCTTGACAAGTGGTGCATCGGTGCGCACCCGGGATCCGAAGTGGCGAACCCCAGGCCACCACAGCGGAGCGTGCGCACTTAACCGCCTGCGCCATGGGGCCAGCCCCCGCCACAGTCTTTTTATAACCTAATCTCAAAACTAACATCTCATTACTTCTGTTGTATTCTATCCTTTTTTTTTTTTTTTTGGGAGGAAGATCAGCCCTGAGCTAACATCCATGCTAATCCTCCTGTTTTTGCTGAGGAAGACTAGCTCTGAGCTAACATCTATTGCCAATCCTCCTCCTTTTTTTTCCCCAAAGCCCCAGTAGATAGTTATATGTCATAGTTGCACATCCTTCTAGTTGCTGTATGTGGGACGCGGCCTCAGCATGGCCGGAGAAGCGGTGCGTCCAAACCCGGGCCACCAATAGCAGAGTGCGCGCACTTAACCGCTAAGCCATGGGGCCGGCCCCTGTTGTATTCTATTCTTTAGAAGGGAGTCAATAGGTGTGAATATCAGGAGGCAAGAATCATTGGGGCCATCTTAAAGGCTGCCTACCATAGGCAGAGCAAGGGAAGAGTCTGGACTAAGGAGCTGAGACTGACTGTGTTTAGTAGTCATGGATTAAATAGAGGCATGAGGGAGTTTTAAATAGAGGTATTTGGGGGAGAATGCCTTCTGAGTCACTCATTAACCCCACCCACTGAAAGCTCTTTATGATTGTGCTAATAGGTATACTGGGGTTAGGGAAGGTGTTTATTAGAGAGATTTCCAACTCATATTACCCTGTAAACAGAGAGTAGTCTGAGAACATGTCTCATATAAGAAATGTATCGCTGCTTTATCCATATCCTTTTCCTGGGCTTCTATTATACAAAGAGTGGGAAAGAATATGGGATCCAACACTGGCCAGAGCTAGGTTAATTTATGGATTTCATAAGATACTGATTAAAATAATAACAGGATACTCTGTATTACTTGACAAATAGTAGTAAAAAATAATTGGGAAGAGTTTTGGCGAGACAGTGGAATAAACAACAGCAAAGTGAACATCCTTTGCTCAAATTTCATTAAATACCAATAAAATCATTGTTTGAAAATGAAAATTTTCATTAATAACTGCAAAGATAAGATAATTACACAAAAATAAGTAAATTAAATCTGGGCCATTAAAAAGCTTGCCATATTTATGAAGAAAATAGTAAGAACCTTGTGAAAAATTAATTCCCCAAATGCAAAAATTATATAAAATACAAGCAGGATTCAAAGAATGATTACAATTTATTCTCAAAAGGACACTGTTCATGTTACTAAGATCTCCTCAGGATTTTTTTTTTATATGACAACACTACAGAATTGCAAGCAAGGCATAATTGACACTGTGGAAAATGCTTCAGCAAAAGAAAAGATAAACTCACTAAATATGTGGGATTCTCAGTAAAAAAGATAAAAGAATGTGAGAAAAGATGATGGATCTAGATACTAAAGCCAAGGAATCCAACAAGGAGATAAAAGCAGGTTTTAGAATCATAAAATAAAATGGTTGGAAGGCACCTTACAAGTTTTCTGATACAACTCAAGGCATAAATTTGCTTGTTTAATAGACCCAATGGATGATCCTTACATTTCTTAATAAAGCAGCATTGGAAAACTAACTAACTAACTAACTGTTGGGAATGGGGGAACTATTTTCACTACACAGCACTGTCTCACCCCTTGCCTACCAGAATCCCCTAAAACTGAAACTTAATAAAATAAAATATACAAATAATGGGTGAGATGGAGTGAGATAGTTATCTGTAGCAAGAACCCAAAAAATTTCAGTAAATACATGCTTATGTGTTTTAGGAATAAGCTATACTTGGAAATGTGGATATAATCTCAAAGCAACATACCAGAAATGAGATCATACCTGAGAAAGTGTAAATCTAATCAACAGTATTATGCACCCACTGAAGAAAAACAGTATTATGAAGGGGATGATCAATATAGAATCTATTAAAGCAAAAGCCAGACAACTATATGTGTTCATTAGACCCTAGATTGTTAAGAGAGACCGACTTTGAGTCTGAGGAATATAAACTTCACATTTATTTTAAAAAACATGTTCTGTTATGGAGAAGTGCTCTTTCACCTAGTTTTTTTAAAGAAGTGCTATTTCAACCTAGTAAGTGAAATGCTCATGGAGACTGGCCATTTCCACTTCTTCTGACCTGAAGCCACTTCAAACCACCACCCACTTACTAATTTGGTTTCCCTACTCATATCAAGAAGATGTGCTCCCTGGTAGGGAAAAATGAAAATTCCAAATAATGGAAATGAATAGGCTTCATTGCAAATAAACACTCTGGTTCATATACAAGTCTCTCAAAATTTAGTGAGTGAGTCTCTTGAATTTGATCTATTCCAGGTGCTCTGACAAGACCTGAATTTCAGAAGCCAAAAAGATAAGGGCCCAGAGCCTACACTGAGATGATTTGAGCCAAGTCATATTGCCTGTGAAAGACCTGCCTCAGTAGATTCTCTGGGTGACATGACATCTTTACCTCATCTCTAACTAGGACAGGAGTTTTTTTTGTTTTTGTTTTTGTTTTTATTGCAGAGGAAGATTCGCCCTGAGCTAATGTCTATTGCCAATCTTCCTCTTTTTGCTTGAGGAAGATTCACTCTGAGATAACATCTGTGCCAATCTTCCTCTATTTTGTATGTGGGTCACCACCACAGCATGGCCGATGAGTGATATAGGTCCATACCCTGGATCCAAACCCATGAACCCGGGCCGCCAAAGTGGAGCAGGCTGAACTCAACCACTAGGCCATGGGGCCAGCCCCTAACTATGACAGGAATTTATATGTTACTTTATGCCCCCTCTGTATTAGTTACTATGCTGGTCACTTTAAATATTATCTTATATAGTCCTAACAACTCAAGAAGGTATTATTTATCCCACTTTCACAAATGAAAACACACACATAAAACAACTGAGGCTCAGAGAAGCTAAGTAACTTGCCTGTGATCACATAGCTAGTATTTGATTACACAGATCCAGGACTGTCTAATAAAAGACACGGCTCTTTCCACAATACCAACTTACCTCCATTCATTGTTAGAGTGCTCTATTAAAGGTTCTTCCTTATACTATGCCAAAATAACACCTGCCTTCTAGTTCTAGTTATTTGTTCCTCTTATAGTCTCCATTTATATTATTTGGGTACACATTTTATCTATTCCTTCTGAATAGATAAAAACAGTCTTGAGAAGAGAACCTGCTGTCCTATTCAACTTCTTGAGCGTCTAGCAGCATCTAGGATAGTGTCTTGCAAACAGAAAGTATCAAATCTTATTTTCTGAACAATAAAATGAGAGCTATAGACTATAGAAAGCCAGCTGTCAAAACCATAAGGAAGAATTCCTTTAATATGAGTATAAGCAAATAAATATAAAAAGGGAAATCTTTTTTCTTTCAAAAGAACAAGACCAACTTCTGCAAAGGGTGACTGGTTAAAGGGCATCCAGTGGGCAAGTAGGATGGAGCTCAGAGCAGATCAGTCCCTGTGGAGAAGGTAAGTGCAGGCGAGGGAAACTATAGACTGGCCAATAAGGCAAAGAGCTGGGAAGAAGGTTGTCTCTAAAAGGTTGTCCAGGGCTTATATGAACTAGTTCCAGGACATACTGCTTAGTGGAACTAAAGTTGGACTAAAAATTTCTTGTCCGAGTTCAAGGACTAAGACCAGGCTGAATCTTTTTTTTTTTTTTTTGTGAGGAAAATAGCCCTGAGCTAACATCCGATGACAATCCTCCTCTTTTTGCTGAGGAAGATTGGCTCTGGGCTAACATCTGTGCCCATCCTCCTCTACTTTATATGGGACGCCGCCACAGCATGGCTTGACAAGTGGTGCGTCGGTGCGCACCCAGGATCCAAGCCTGCGAACCCCGGGCCACCGAAGCTGAGTGCTCACACTTAACCACTACGCCACCAGGCCAGCCCCAAGACTGAATCTTTTAATAGAGGGCATAGGTGTTTATTGCTGCAAGGTGACAGAAAAGACAAAAGCTAGGGCCTGCTACACATGTGCTAGGGAAATCAGGTATTCTTTAGGAGACTGTTTCATAGAGGATTACTCATTTTCCAATATAATAGATTGATCTGATGGGTTGAATTCAAAGAGAGACAATGGAATCCATTTGCCCTTCCTGGAAATAAAGGCAAAACGCTACAAAACTTGCAAATCTACTGTTGTCCCTGTTTTATTCTCAGTGTGCTCAAGAGAAGATTGCATTCCTAAAGTGGTATCCTTGCTATACAGCAGTGGTTTTCAACTGAGGGTGATTCTGCCCCGCCGGGGGCCTTTGGCAATGTCTGGAGACATTTTTGGTTGTCACAACTGAGGGTAGGTGGTATTCTCGGCATCTAGTAGGTAAAGGCCAGAGATGCTGCTTCACACCCTACAATACACAAGACAGCTCCCCACAACAAAGAATCATCTAGCCCAAAATGTCAATAGTGCCAAGGTTGAGAAATCCTGATCTATAGGCACCATCAACATCAATCTAAGCCATCACCAAGATGACCTGTTTGCCCAGAATTAAGTTAATATTTAATACTGGGATATTAGTTCAACAACAACCATAATAAAAATAGCTGCTACTATTTATTATTGCATGCTTAAATAGGCCAAACCCAAGCTAAGTACTTGCCCTAGATCTCATTTAATTCTTGAAAAATCTTGTCGGGTATTATTATTCCCATATTACAAAGAGGGAAAGGCTGTAACTTGGCCACAGCCATGTGGCAAGTAATAAAGTTCTTACCACCACCACCACATTGCCACTTCTCAAACCAACAGTTATTGTGTAGAGCAGACGTATTTATAGATAACTTTAACGATGACAGGGTAATGATCTGGGAACAGAGAATCTAAGATCTGGAGACTGAGCATGATGAGAGAAGCAGAAAGCTAAAAGAGCTATTTTCAAGAAAGTCTCTGGAGTGACCATTAAGCACCTACTCTCTTGCTTCTCACACCTTGGCACTTCCTTATCTTAAAAGAAGCAAGGGAGCAGTAAAATGGCAGAACCAGCATGCTTCTTGATTGGTAAACCAAAAATAAGAAAAATATCTCTAGAGGAAGAATCTTTGAGATCATCAACTGATTCCAAAGCCTTCATGGTACAACAGGAAAAAACAGGCCTTAGGGAAAAGGTGACTTGCTTAAGGTCATATACCCATCCCCTTGAAAATGACAGAAGAGCACTGTGGGCTGAAAACCAGAGATTTCTCTAATATGATAAGAGTTTAGCTTAGATTTAAAAAGGACTCATAGCTTCCAACTCGCTCTTTAAAAATGGACATTTTCTTACATAACTCAATGACGTTATCACACCTATCAAGATTAACAATAATTCCTTCATACCATCTAATACCCAGTTCATTATCAGATTTCCTTGATAGTATCAAAATGTGTTTTTAGAGTTGGTTTGTTAAATCAGGATCCAAACAAGGAGCAGACCCACTTATGTCTCTTAAGTTTCTTTTCACTTAGAGGAGTTTCCCTCCCTTTTTACCCTCATACCATTGACTTCTTATAGAAACCAAGCCAGTTGTTTTATAAAATGTCCCACATTCTGGATTTGTCAGTTAATTTCCTTGTGTTGTAATTTAACTTATTCCTTCACCCCCCCCCCCATTTGTTATAAGTGGAAGCAGCTTTAGAGATTCAAGTTTCACCTTTTTTTAACAAGAATACTTCATTGGATATTGCTTTATACGATGTCACAACAAGAGGCACATGTCTGCCTTATCCTACTTTTCATGATGCTAAGATTGATCAGAGGGTTCAAATGATTACAGCTTGAGCACTCCATCAACCTTTCATCTAAAGCTTTCAACTATTGATAATCATCCTTTGAATCAATTATCTCATGAGGGGCTACAAGTGGTGGTTTTCATATTCTATCAGTCCAAGCACATTTATTAGCTGGAATTCTTCCCTTATCAGCTAAGCCCATTTTTTTACTCTGAACGACAGTTTGGACAAGAAAAGCAAGATAACTATTTAATTCTTTCCTTTTACTTCCAATGTTCTGAGTAAGGAGCTGCTGTCTTACTTCCAATAAAGCTTATTTCCAACTAAATTGAAACCAAACCAAAAATATATTTTTATAAAACATTTAAACAGAAGGGAAAAGAAGAGATTCTGTGAGCAGTCCAACTAATATGTAAAGAGTATTAACCAATGACTTCAGATTTGTACAGGTACATAAAAGTCTACAGATCTAGGACAACCACAAGACCCTCACAGGGCAATGAGCATCTAGCAAATTTCTGTTCCTTTGATAAATCAACAGAAAGACCTGTACAGAGCTTTGATGTCTTTGCAAAAGACATCACAAAACACAAAAGTGTTTTTGCAAAATCACTACCTTTACTCCAAACATGAATTGAAGGCAAATCTCAAATTTGAGATGAGGTCTGACTTTTTTAAAAGATATACTTAAATGAGTTGACTAAATAGTTAAAATTGCCTATGGATACTATAAATTAATTAGAATACCCATACAGATGGTTGTGATATGAATAAGAAATCTTTTTCTTCAACTAAATGAGCAGGATAAAACTGCAGGTTGCGGGGCCGGCCCTGTGGCATAGCGGTTAGGTGTGCTTGCTCTGCTGCTGGCGGCCTGGGTTTGGATCCCGGGCGCACACCGACACACTGCTTGTTGGGCCATGCTGTGGCGGCGTCCCACATAAAGTGGAGGAAGATGGGCACGGATGTTAGCTCAGGACCAGTCTTCCTCAGCAAAAAAAGAGGAGGACTGGCATGGATGTTAGCTCAGGGCTGATCTTCCTCAGGAAAAAAAAAAAAAACTGCAGGTTGCAACATTAATTTCAGAAAAAATTATGGTGAAAAGTACTAAGAGAGTCATTATATGATGATAAAAAGCACAGTGAGTGATAGACACACAACCAGAATGAATGTATAAACCACACACACACAAATAGGATACATAAAACGAAAACCATTAAAAATGTAGGGAGGAACTAACATAAACGTAATAGTAGTAGATTTTCATTCCCATCAAGCGACACAAACGAATACAAGTGGATCTGAGAAACATAAGTTAGGTAAAAATTAATAGTTGTGGCAGTCAGTAAACAGGTAAATGGAAAATTAATTTTTTTCAAGTGTTCACTTCTAAAATCTTAAAAAATGTGTTTAAAGAAGTAAACATCTTACTGTACTGAGATATAGCAAATTTGGCGTCTGACCCACCACAACAGTCCCTGCTGCTTAGCTGGCCACATTTTTGCATCCTCATCTTCCCCGCTTCATGCATAAGGGCACTTACTCCAAAGACAATTAGTCCACAGCCATGAACCTATGTCCTGGTAAGAAAAGATAATCTGTTCAAATTCTTGGGAATCTGAACTAAAAATAAGGAAGAACTTGGGTCATTTATGGTAGGATAGAAAGAAAAGACATGAACTGTGGTTGAGCCATATAAATGGCAAAGGACCAGAGTGAAGATCCTGAACTCCTGCTATGAGCTCTTGAGCCATCATGAATCCTGAGCTCCCTTGCAGTTCTGGTCTCCCATTCTGGTCTCCAAGTCCGCCCTATGATAGCTCCAGATGTTCCTGTTACTCTCTTCTCTTCGTTGTTCCATAGGTATCTGTATACATTTGCTAGGGCTGTCGTAACAAGGTACCACAGACTGGATGGCTTAAACAGCAGAAACTTATTTCCTCACAGTTCCAAAGGTGAGAAGTCTGAAATCAAGGTGTCAGCAGGGTTGGTTCCTGCTGAGGCACATGAGGGAAGGATCTATTCCAGGCTTCCTTGGCTTGTAGAAAGCCATCTTCTCCCTCTGTACGTGTCTGTGTCCAAATCTCCTCTTTTTATAAGGACACCAGTCATACTGGATTAAGGCCCACCCTCAATGACCTAACCTTATCTCAATTACCTCTTTAAAAGCATTATCTCCAAATATGGTCATATTCTGATTAGAACTTCAATGAGTTTTTTGGGAGACACATTTCAACCCATAACAGAATCTTTAAAATAATCCTCTCTTTGTTTAAGCTAGTTTAAGTGAGTCTCTGTTGCTTATAACTGAATAAACCTTATCAAAATAGCTACATTTTCTGGTCTTCCATTATTTTTTAATTAATCACATGGTTCTTTCAAACCTCCCAATATTTTAAGCTATAAGTGAGTGATAACATGCTTTAACAGTTCACTGAATTCTGCCTCCACAGACCTAGTGCCCTACAATCAACTGGTACAGAAAACACAAAAGGCACAGAGAAGAATTCTGTAGCCAACGCTGTGCTGCACCACCCAGATCCCACTTCAGGACTGACGCATTCATTCTCCGAGCAACCAGGAGTGTTGGCTGCTGACAGTTCACAGCTAAGTCCCATCCCAAGAATTGCCAACAGAGCCACCTCACCCTAGGTAACGCCCCCTCCTTGGAGGCAGCCTGCATCCAATCATGCAAAAGTCCAAAGGCCCAGCCTTCTTGTCTCAGTTCAGGACATCTCTGCAGGGCCAGCCCAGGTCCAGAGCGACTTGTAGGGCTGGCTGAGGCCTCTGTTTCAGATGCATTACAGTTTAATTCTCCCTCTACCAACCCTACCTCCATCCCCCCTTGCGGTGTTGATCCTGACCCCACTCCCCAATAAACTTCTTGCAAACAAATTTCTGTCGTAAGAGTCTATTTCCCAGAAAATCTGACTTGTAGTATATTCTATGGCTAACATTGTAATGAAGATGAAAACACAAAAAAAAAAAAAAATGAGGAAAAATTAGCCAGGTACTGGGTTTATTTCCTCTTTTCCATTTCTTGCTTTTGGAGAATCCTGTCCATCTTCCATTTCCTTGCAGACTGAGTCCTGTTCCTTCCAGTGCCCTCCAACCTGCCCAGGGTATAAGTAGCATAAGTGAGGCCATCTTGTTACACCAAATGGCCCTAGCCCCTCCTCCGTGTGACTACTTGCTGCTCTGCATGTACTCCAAAAAATTCACATGCTCTCCTGATTTATGGCCTCTGCTTATGTATGTATTCCCCAATAGCTTGATAAATTAAAAACTTTGTTCTATGAGTTTCTCTCCAGGAACAGTCTGACCACAGGCGGGAAACACACCTACAAGGTATCCATCACAGCTGACAGAATAATGGAACAATGTGATGCCTGGAGCCCGTCACGCTTGGAGACCAACATCCCTGGACCCCCTCCTTACTGCCCATTTTCCCTATATAACTGCCTCGAGATTCTGTAATCTTTAAAGATGAGTCTTTGAGACATTAGTCACCTGTCTTCTGATTTGCTGGCTAATCTAATTAAACATCTTGTTTCTCGATCTCTAACTCATTGTGATTAATTGGCTCAGATGGCGGCAAGCAGAGCGAGCCCATTGCTCCGTACCAGGGGCAGGCAGCTACCGCACTCACCCCCTTCTACTTTCCCTCCCCCACCCCACTGGCAGAAACCCCAGATAGCCTGCTCTCTCTGGACAGCAGGGGGCACCTCAGGCCCCAGCTCCTCCCCCTGGGTCCTGGGTCCTGGTCCCAGAAGCTACATGTCTGAAGTCTGGTCCCTTCAGCGCCTGGCCCTGTGTAAAAACCAAAGGAAAGGAGCGGGGTGAAGCAGAGGAATCCATCTAGGAGAAGAAGCTGCTCCTGGCCCCCTTCTCTGGCTGCTCCCCAGCTGGCCTCTCCCTAGAAGCCTGAGTCCAGAGCAGGAAGTGCTGATTTTGAGGACAGAGACATGGGCCCTGCTGGCTGTGTCTTTCTACTGTCCTTCTGCTGGGTGAGCCCCTGAGGTGGGGTGGGGAGGGGAGAGGCAGAGGTTTTTTGGCTCAAGAAGTTATCATATAGAATAATATGACACTTCACCCATGGGATATTACTTGTGAATAGTGTGCCCGGAGAAAGTCCTGAGGGGATACTATATGCCAGGCACTGTTCCAAGGCTCTTGGAAGTAGCAGTAAACAAAACAAAGATCCCTGCCCTCATGTGGGTTATAATCAATGCACATATTAAACATGTAGATCATAAAGCATGTTAGAAAGTAATAAATACTATGAAAGGAAAGGGGCATCTAGAGTACAGGGGCAAGAGGCATGTTGTAATTTTAAATAGGGTAGTCAAGGAAGGTTTCACTAAGAAGGAGTCATTTGAGCAAAGACTTGAAGGAGATGACTGATTTAGCTAAGAGGATCTAGGAAAAGAGTATTTCAAGCAGCCGGAACTCAAAGTACAAATGCTATTCAATGATTTCAGGCATAAGCTTGTTGATTTATTTTTCTGGCCCACAGTGGTTTAAAAGCAGGGTAGGCTGAGAGTAGCAGAAAGATAACAGGTAGCAAAAAAGAAAGTACAAAATACACAAGTACTACAAAATGCCAATTCAGTTAAAGAAAACAGGACAAAAGTAAACAGCTTATAAACCTCCAAAGCATCTGAAGGCATCATTGTATTTACAACCCAATATACTTGATATTCCTGATGACAACCTTGAATCATCAAGTAAAAGATTATGTTCCATGTATGCTGCTAAAGAAGGCAGGTAAGTATGTAATTATCAAGATTCCCACTAATGGGTAGACATTTATAAAAATTTGGCCTTTAACATCAATCTGAGAAATTTCAATATGTGGGAAGCCTCTCTTGTTCAGTGAATCTAGATATAAGATGTGTTATTATATATTAATGATATGGTGTGTTTATCTTAGGGTCTTGCCTATGCTCTTCTCCCAAAAAGAAAGATCTGCCAGGTGAGTGGTCTCCACTTGGGCCCAAGACTACTGGGTTTGGAACTGGAATAGAATGGAGTATGGAGGCTAGGGCGGACTCAGGTCCTAGGAATGGATGGAAGTTTGGGGACGATGAGAAGATGGGACTGGAGGAACAGGACACCCAGATTTCCACAATTCCCCCTCTCCTCTTTCTCTAGTATGTGGACGACCTGTATACTTAAGCCTTGTTGTGGGTGGCCAGGATGCTGTTGCGGGGCACTGGCCTTGGCAAGTCAGCCTGCACTTGGGACAGACCCATGTCTGTGGAGGTTCCCTCATCAGTGAGAGGTGGATACTGACAGCAGCACACTGCATACAATCGTGAGTTCTAGCTGGTGGCTAGCACACAGATAGGTTCTCAATAAACACTTGAATGATTTCGTGAATGAATCAACAGACAAATGAAAGTGGTAAGATGGGTAGGCAAAAGGAAACCCTAGGTCACCTTGGACTAAGGACAGGGCATAGAGGTAGAAAAAGAAATGATGGAGACAGGCACTGTATTAGAAACTTTTCTTACTTTTTGCCAAATCACTTCCTAAACACCAGTCAGGGAATTTTGTCTTCAGCTTTTTTGGGGTCACAAACACAATCTGAGCTCTCTCTCAGAGCTATTGCTGTGAGAGAAGCAAGGCGCCATGCGGTGAGTAGCCTTAGGGAGAGGCCCATGTAAAACTGATGTGTCCAGCCAACAGCTAGTGAAGACTCAAAGCCTGCCAACATAAGTGAGTTTGGAAACAGACCCTTCTGGAGTCAAGCCTTGAGATGACTGCAGCCCACCTTGATTGCAGCCTCGTGAGAGACCTTGAGTCAGAGGCACCCAGCTAAGTCACACCTGATTCCTGACTCACAGGAACTGTAAGATAAATATATGTTGTTTGAAGCCTCTAAGCTTTGTGGTAACTTGCTATGCAACAATAGATAATATACATATACACACACACAGAAATCAAAATGACAGGACTTTTCAATAACAACACTGAAAGCTCAAAGAAAATAGGGTAGTAACTTCAAAATGCTGAGAGAAAATTATTTCCAGACTAGAATTTTACCCATATACAAGCTATCAATCAAGTGTGGGATAGAATTAAGACATTTTCAAATATACAAAGCAGCAAAAATATTATCTCTCATGCACATTTTCTCAGGAAGCCATAGGAGAATGTGCTTCACCAAAATAAAGGGGGGAAAAAATCAGGAAAACACGGGATCCAGAAAAAAGGAGATAGAACACAGAAGAGAATCCCCTAGAAAATCATAAAGAAAAGTGCCAAGATTGGCGCAAGAGGGCAGAGGTCTCCAGAAAAGATAGTATGTATGGACTGAATGCCTGGCAGGTTTCAACATATTGAGAGATTTACACTTCCGGCAGAGTTTGGGGAATGAATAATGAATTAGTGATAGGTATACAGAAAACTAAGAAAACAAAGAAGGGAGACCACATTATTAACTCCAGGAGAAGGAAAAAGTTTTACAAGAAATGTAGTTACAGTACCCAATATGGCCCAGTAGTGAATAATGTTTACATAGTCACAAGAACATACACATTAAATACTGATCTAACAAAAAGTTGTACTTAGGATAAGAGGATGGTGAAAAGGAAGGGGGTGGGGGTTGGGAGTGATTGTTGGCTCAATCCTCACCTTCTACAGTAAAAATACAATATTCTAAAAGTGAAAGAAAAAAATTTTAATAGCAATATATAGGGTTTCTTGAAAATACTAAGAGAAAGAGCTAAGAGTTGAAAGTGATTGCCTTTGGATAGTGTGAATTGAGGGCAGTAAGGCAGAGAACTTCTATTTTTTATTTATTTTGTATATCTTATCAAACTACTTGACATTTTAAGTAGTATATATGTAAACTTTTATATATGTGTGTATATATATAAATAAAACTTTGGTGGTTATACTTTGCTTTAAATTTTTATTTAGAAATAAAGGTCTACTGCTCAGAAATAAAAACTGGCAATAAAAAAACAATGACTATTAAGCATAAAGGTGATGGCTGAAATGGGAAAAGGTGATGGAGAATGGGAGAGGTGAATAAGAGAATTAGGGAGAAAATGTAGGACAAAACTCTGGCCATAAGCATATAAGAGAAGACCATAGAAACAGTGGACAGCAAAAGAAAGAGTGGTCAGGGAGCGAAGGAGAAAACAGACAAACCAACTCGAGTCCAAGTTGGAAGCAGTCTGGTTAATTCCAAGTCTATTACCCTCCTTTCTTGCCTAGAGACTTAGTGCTACACATAGGTAGCTCGTTCTGATCCAGCTGTAGCACACAAGCATGCTCTACTTTCATTCTCCTCTTTCTCTTTCCCTTAGGACCTGGATTCCTTGGCAATATACTGTGTGGCTGAGATCGATTAAAATAGGCAATTCAAATAAAGGTGTGAAGCATCATGTGTCCAAAATCGTCATCCATCCCAAATTTCAAAATATAACTGCAGACATCGCCTTGTTGAAACTGGTCTCTAGAGTCACCTTCACTTCTTCCATCCTGCCCATCTGCTTGCCCAGTATCACAAAGCAGCTGACAGTTCCAGGCTCTTGCTGGATGACTGGATGGGGAAAAGTTAAGGAAAGTGAAGGTGAGAATGTCACCCTTTTGCACCTACTCCAGAACACTCACATTTCAGGCATATCATTACTATGGCAAATATTTTTCAACAAAACCAGATCAACCTATTGATATTATCTATAAGTCTTCAAATAAAATGTCTTTTTTCACATTTATATGTTTATTTTATTTACTCTTATATCCTGCCTAGAGTCTATAGCTGCAAGAACAGATACTAACAATTTAAACAAATAATTACCTCTCTGAAACAGAGGTTAACAAATCTGATTTAAAGTTTGGAGAGAGTCTAGCATTTTTTAAATCTGTTTTTAAAGTGTTGTGTCAACTCTTTCCCAGGATGGAGTAAAGACAAGACAGGAAATGAGCTGGGAGCAGAAAAATGGGAAAGGAAGAAGTTTTAGAATGCCTCAGAATACCCACATTTTCACTTAAACAAAATGTATCAGAATTTCTCTTTATTTAGAACATTAGGAACACCCCACATTGACACATTAGAAAAACCACAAATAAATAGAAATAACTTTGAATTATCCATTGTTTTAGATTAACTGTACCCAAAAAAATTCTTTCATTAGCAAATATGACTGGAAAGTGATTGTATTTTGCTTTTAGATTCCCATTCAGAGATTTCTGCACATCATGACTGTATGTTGCCCTTGTAGCTTTCCAGATTGCTTTTCCTTTCAACTCTGCCTATCTCTACAGATACAGATTACCATTCCACCCTCCAGGAAGCAGAAATACCCATCATTGACCACCAGGCTTGTGAACAACTCTACAACCCAATCAGTATCTCATTGCCAGAAGTAGAGCCGGTCATCAAAGAAGACATGATTTGTGCTGGTGATACTCATAAAATGAAGGATTCTTGCCAGGTTAGAGTTTGCTCTTGAAATTTTTTTTTTAACATGAGATCTTAATTTGGATCCACGTTTTTCTATCTGTAAACAACAGTGGATTGGGAATCAGGAGAAAAGAGTTCTGACAATAATTCTTGTGTTACCCTAAACAAGTCACTTAACCTTTATCTATGAATTTAATCTCTTCAACTGTTGATCTAAAGCAATGCTAACCATTGGTCATTGAGTTTTCACAGACTTATACATTTTTATAAATATATTAAGAAGTTGACACAGAATTACTAACATTTTAATTTTTCAAGTAGAACATTTCATTCTACACTTAAAAGATGTCATTCTGGCCCAGCCTGGTGGCATAGTGGTTAAGTTCCCACACTCCGCTTTGGTGGCCCGGGGTTCATGGATTCGGATCCTGAGCGTGGACCTACACACCACTCGTCAAGCCACACTGTGGTGGCTTCCCACAAGCAAAATAGAGGAAGATTGGCACAGATGTTGGCTCAGCGACAATCATCCTCAAGCAAAAGGAGGAAGACTGGCAACAGATGTCAGCTCAAGGCCAATCTTTCTTATCGAAAAAAAAAGAAAAAGATGTCATTCTATTGTCTCCTAATCATAACTGATGGACAATCATCCATCACCTGTGTCTTCCTCTATTGAGTGTGATATGTTGTTTTGCTCTGGCTGCTTTCTATATATTTCCTTCATATTTGACTGGCAGAAGTTTGAATGTGATGTGCTAGGTGTGATTTTCTTTGTATTTATCATATTTGGAATTCATCGAGTTTTTGGTTTTTTTAATCTAGTTTTTTATCTTTCATCAAAACTGGGGAAATTTTCATTCATGTTGTCTTCAAATATTATTCTACCTCATTTCTCTCTTTTCTTCTTCTGGTTGAAGCCAGAAATTTATGAGTTAGATCTTTTGATATTTTCACCCAGGTCCCTGATATTCTGTTCATTTTATTTTTACCTTTTCTGTTCTTCAAATTGGACACTTTTAAATTAATCTATATTCAAGATCATTGCCTCTTTCTCTTGTCATCTACATTTTACTGTTAAGTTCATCCAATGAAATTTTTATTTCAGATATTTTTTTAGTTCTAGAATGACCATTTGTTTTTATTCCTCCCACACACACACACAAGCACATTTTTCTGTATCTCTGCCAAGATTTCCCATCCATATATTCAGTATTTGTAAATCAAACAACAATGAGACACAGCTTCACACCAACTAGAATAGCTATAATCAAGATCGATAATAACAAGAGTTGACGAGGATGTGGAGAAATTGGAAGCTTCATACACCTAAGTGGGAATGTAAAATGGTGTAGGCGCTTTGGAAAATTATCTAGTAGTTCCTCAAAAGGTTAAAGTTACTATATGACCTAGGAATTCCACTCCTAGGTATACACCCAAGAGAAATGAAAACATAAGTCCATATAAAAATTTGTACATGAATGTTCATAGCAGCATTATTCATAATAGCCAAAAAATGAAAACAACTCAAATGTCCATCAACTGTTGACTAGATAAACAAAACGTGGTAAATCCATATAATGGCATATTATTCAGCCATAAAAACGAATGGAGTATTGATACATGCTACATTATAGATGAACCTTGAAAAGAGTATGCTAAGTGAAATAAGCCAGACACAAAAGGTCACATATTATATGATTCCATTTATACAAAATGTCCAGAATATGCAAATCTGTAGAGGCAGAAAGTAGATTACTGGTTGGCCAACGACTGGGAACGTTGGAAGGAAATGAGGGTGACTGCTAATGGGTATGGGGTTTCTTTTGGGGGTGATGAAAATGTTCTAAAATGGGTTGTGGTGATGTTTGAGCAACATTGTAAGTATACTAAAAGCTACTAAATTGTACACTTCAAATGAGCGAATTGTATAGTTTGTGAATTGTATTTCAATAAAGCTGTTACAAAAAGAAAGAGACAGCAAGATTCAGAGCCATACTACAACTACTATCACTATCATTTAATATAAGAAAGGATTATTTTAACATTAAAAAAGGCAATAAGAATCTGAGAATAGAAAAATAAGGACACTTCATTCAATTGAATAAATTTAGTGAAAAAACTCATCACATTAATTTCTTTTTTATCACAGATGAGTATTTTGAAACTACTGATATATCTAGCTAAGTTCTCTGCCAACTTCAAATTCTGTGATTCTAGAATCCCCGTGATCTCCCTCTAATGCAGTGGGAAATCCAGCTCCGTCCAGAGTTCTGTAGCTCCATGGGCTCCACTGCCCTGTTAAGGAACTCTCTACCTCTTATGACCACTCTTCTCTTCATGGTCCGTTTTCACTATGCTCATAACCTTTATCTCTTCCTTAGGGTGATTTTGGAGGGCCTCTGTCATGTCAAATTGATGGTGTATGGATCCAGATAGGATTGGTAAGCTGGGGGATAGGATGTGGTAAATCTCTGCCTGGAGTCTACACCAATGTGATTTACTACCAAAAAAGGATTAACACCACTATCTCAAGAGCTGAGATCTTGGATACCAACAATCTGGACTTATCTGACTTCCTGTTCCCTATTGTACTGCTCTCTCTGACTCTCCTGGGACCCTCCTGTGCCTCTGGGCCTAACATTTTATCAGGAGAGTAGGCAGTGTAGCTGAAGCCACTGGCCAAGTACAGGGCTACGAAGGAAATGCATGGAGAATAAGCCCCAGGGGCAGAGAACTCACAGGAGAGTCACTGGGACTCTGGATGACTTCATTAAAATAATTAGAAATGATTTTGGTTTGAGGTTCTTGATTCTGGAAGTATGTATCTGTGGCTGGAATCTGAATAGGCGAGAAATAAGGCACCACTTCTGTACATGGCATTCTTTGTTCCTGACTATGCATCTTGCAAGGCAGGAAGCATGCCTTCTATAAGTATTTATGGACACAAATTAAATGGCCACTGGAGAAGCAGGCAAGAAAAAACGTATTGGTGAAGGCAAAAGAGAAGGTCCTTGGGGCCGGCCCGGTGGTGTAGTGGTTAACTTCGTGCACTCCACTTCGGCGGCCCAGGGTTCATGGGTTTGGATCCCAGGCGCAGACCTACACACCACTCATCAAGCCATGCTGTGGCAGCATCCCATATATAAAAGTAGAGGAAGACTGGCACAGATGTTAGCTCAGGGACAATCTTCCTCAAGCAAAAAGAGGAAGACAGGCAACATATGTTATCTCAGGGCAAATCTTCCTCACCAAAAAAAAAAAGAGAGAGAGAGAGAAGGTGCTCAAGGAATTATATTAAGGGTTTACTTTATGCCCATGGGTTGCATTATGGGCTTCTTACCTGGTCTATATTTCTCACCTTCTCTACTATCCTACACTTCCCCTCTATAGCAAGTGGTCAAATAAGAAATGCATATATGTAGTTCAGCTCTGTATTTTTCTGAAATTTTTACTTTTTGAAATACTAATGTGACCTACTAACAAAAATGAATGATCTCAAGATCTAAGGTCTTAGGTTTCAATAATGTGGATCTGTCCAGGTTGTTTAATGTCACTTCTATAATAAAGTACTTTAAATGTTTATAAGGAAAAGGTTATATCCCTTGCTTAACTAGCATACTTCCTTTTGTTAAACAATCACATGACCTATACTATTTCCTTCTCTGCCTTGGCTTCCAGGAGCTCAGAGCTGTTTTATACTCGATTTCAGTCATTATCTCTATCCTAGATTATGTGATTTAATTCCACTCATATTCTTTTTTATTTAAATCAACCTTCATAGAATGAACTTAAGTTTTATTGCACCTGTATCTTTTCTGGTAAGTTAACTTTCAAAAATAATTTTTTGGATAAATAAATACATTTAATAGGGAGTGAGGATAGGTTTGGAAACTTAAAATCCTTGCTAACCCTTAACTTCACCTCTCACCTGGACTGCCACTACAGCCTCCTAAGTGGCATTCTCACATCCTTTCCCTCGCTTACACCTATGCTCAACTCCATTTATTCTCCACAGCATTCAGACTAGTGTTTTAAAAATGAAAAAGTATATATATATTTTTCTCTCCTTTTCCTCTGCTTACACACTTGAAAAGCATTCCATACTCATAGAATAAGGACCAAAGTCCTGAACAGGGCCTACAAAGCCCTGCAGGATATGACCCAGCCTGCCTCTTCAGCCTCATTTGGCCTCACTCCACCTGCTCTCTATGCTTTCACTTCCTCCAACGCTCCAAGGCCCTTCTCAGCACTGGACTTGTGCATCTGCTATTCTCTCTGCCCTGCCGCCTTTGCCTAGTTAATTCTTTCTGTGCCTTCAGATCTCAGCTCACCCTTTACTGCCTCAAGGAAGCTGTCTCCGGCTCTCCTGACCAGAACAAATTCCCCTAATATATATTCATAGCACTATGGAGCCCTGCTTCATAGGACTCAACATAGCTGTAATTTGACATTCATTTGTGTAATGGCCTAATTAATATACATCTGTCTTACCAAAATGTAAGGTCCATGAGTAAGAATATTTTGTTTTTGCCAACCACTAAATGCCAGTCTCAATAAATATTTGTTGAATGAATGAATGAATGAATGATAAACACTCAACCTCTTTGTCTCCCCAACTGAGAACCTGGGTGTTTTGTTTACTGAGGTAGCCCGGAACCTGGCACAATGTCTTGCATGAAGCAGATATTTAAATATTAGTTAAATAAGAGGATGAAGGAAGCCCCCTTCTTTTTCTCACATCTCTCCAGCCATAAGGAACAAAGGAGAGAAAAGAGTACACAAAACAGGTAAATTGAAAGGTTTCTCAGAGGTAAGAATTCAAGCTAAGCAAGCTCTGGAATAACACAGAGGACAAAGCAAAATGGCAAATGAGAGCAAAGAAGAGAGAGAAAAGAGAGGCAAAGAAGGAAAATGGAGGAGAAAAAACAGACTAAAATCAAGAACTAGAGAAGAACAAATAGGAAGAGAAAGCACACGAATGTATACACCAGGAGGACTCAGCAAGGGACGTAAAGAAGGTCAAGAAAGCCAAAATACTGCTTCCTCTCATTCCTCCAGACCCTTAGGAAGCAACTGTTCCATGGCATGGGATCTGGCAAAATTTTTCTCATGAACCTAGAGCTGAAACTTAAAACCTTTGGAGAGACCAGCCCATTCAAGTGGAAAGAAAGGGATAGAGAAAAAAGAGATCACACAGCCACTACTGATTAGATGTACCAAGGATGAGCACCTGACTTAACAGCTGCCCAAGGGGCAGTGGGGCAGTTGGCCTCGCATCTTACCCAACAGATGCACTCAATACTGGACCACCCAACAGATCCCTTCTCCTGGGAAGTCTGAATGTAGGTCGTATAGTATGTCAGCATGCATTCAACAGTATTAAGTGCCCACACACCATGTTCCAGGTACCGAGTATACTGCAGTACATACAACACCCCAAGCCTGTCTTCAAGGAGTTTACGTTCCAGTGGAGGAGAAAAACAATAACCAAGTGCAAAATAAATGTTTATTATAATGTCAGGTACAGGAAAGTCTGATAAAGAAAAATAAAACAGAAGAAGTACATAGAGTATCAGGGTGGGGGATTCTACTTTATACAGGTCAAGGAAGTTTCTCTAAGGAGGTCACATTTTACAGAGGCCTGTATGAAGGAGGGAAGCAAAAAAATACTTGGGAAAAAATATTCCAGGTATAAAGAACAGCAAGTACAAAGGTTCTGAGGGGGGAGTATGCTGGGTATGTGTGAGGAAGAACAGAGGTCAATGCTGGAACACTGTGAGCAAAGGGGAGAGGGGTAGCAACCAAGACCAGAGAGGAACAGGGGGCAGGTCCTGCAGAGCCTGGTAAGCCTCAGTAAGGACTCTGAATTTTATTCTCAGTAAGATGAGAAGGCACTGGAGGGCTGAGAGCAGGGCAATGACTAAAGAATAGAAAATCCCACACCACTGACCGTGGGAGTATGCAGAGGCCATGAGGGGGCTAGGATGGCAGAGAGGGTAGTTGGATCTTAGCAGAGTTAGACAAAAAGCAGAGAGAATGAGAATCAGATACCAATGTGCTAATAAGCCAACCACTAGAAGGCTACAGTACCCTGAACAACAGTGAGGAAGGCGACTCCATGAGGCTGTGTGCTGTTTCTCATCTTCCCTGTTCCCCATCAGCACTACCCTTACAATAAGACCCCATTTACAAAGGTGAAGAAAGGCACAAGCCCAAGTTTCTTACCATCTACTTTATAATTCATCACTAAGACACCTACCTTACTTCCTTTTTGTTTTTTTCCTTCTTACCCAGACCAACGTTCTCATTCCTTCATCACATTTCTACCTCAAGGCCTTGTTGTATCTGTTCTCTATACCTGGAATACTCTTCTCTGGTACACCTCAACCCACTTATTTCTGTCCATTGATAAGAAAAGGAGGTAGTGAATATCTGAAAAACACATTGAAAGAACCCTAGGAAATGATTTTAAAAATTAACAGGGAATGGGTGAACTATATAGTATGTAAATTATCTCAGTAAAGCTGTTTTTTAAAAATGAACAGGAAAGTTAATTTTCTGCTTAAACTAAACAAAAAACAACTAGTTTGTGATGTATTTAGGGCTCTCTAAAGATCTTCTAAATAATTCTTGTAATCGTATTTCAAAAAAAGGCTCAAACTAACTACATACATCTCCTGTTTCAATTGCTAAAACACAAAATGTAAAGCTTAACTCCATATATGAGATACACCACCTGGTAACACATTACTGGAGAAAAAATATCAATAAACATTTGTATTCACAAAACTAAAATGTCAAGCACTTACTGGTAATGAATTTAGTCAGTGACACCACAACTGACCAAATGAGGAGGAAATAAATAGGGACATCTTTACACTCTATTTTGGAGGGAGCCTCAACAGCATTTCTGCCTTAAAAATCTATTTTAATTCGCATAATACTTTATTTCTTGGAATATCTGATTTAATATGCTCCAATTTTCATTTTCATGTCTCAAGGAATTTTAATTAAGGTGGGATTTGCTATAACAAAGCTATACACTAAGACTGCTGAAAATCCAATCAGCATTTTTTTCCCCTAAAAGTGGGGAAAAACTTATGTAGTTATTTCCAGATCTTCTATTCATATAACAAATAGACTATTTCAAACAATCACCTATTTTTTCTTTTATTTCACTAAATTGTATAGTCATCCCCAAAATGTGGGGACATTACAGAAAAAGGACTCAGAATAATAAAATGTGGACGTTATATTTTGATATTATTTCAACAGTGGGTACTTTATCTTTTCAGATGCTTGACTTCACCTTGACTTCAAGCTGTAATATTCTCCCCACCAAATGTGATTATGTATAGTTTTTTTACCTACTAGAAATCAGCTGCCTGAGAATTTTGTTAAACATGTTCCTTCTTCAGGAAGGGGAGGAAGCGGTCATTCAAAATAATCAGAGATTAATTTTATTCTCTACTATCAATAATTGAGACGAAATGTTCACTGTCATAAGCATAAAAAAGATTGAAATCTTTAATGGGAAATTCTAATTGCCTTTCAGAATAATTATCCTCAACTGACCCAAATTCTCTCCACAGTGTCTTCTATCATGTAAATCTTCACTTCCCATCTCCACATGGTTGGAATAAAGTGATTGGGGTCTAGTCCTGTGGCACTTTGTACCACTCTTATGACACCTAGCCAACATCGCCTAGTACCATAATTAGCTATGGACACCCAGCAGTGAAAAGAATAGGAGAGCATGAGGGCCTAAGGCTCCAAAATGCTAAAGGCATTCTGATTTTAGTGGAAATTAGTGAGAAGAGGACCGATTCTAGATACAGTCAGGTAATAAAACTGTGATAACATTTTGGATTTGGATATGATTTGGTGGACTGGATGTGGGTGGTGGGAGCAAAGGTGGTAACTGGGATGGGAGGATGGGAAAAATAAGGATTTGAAAAGAGAAATCAAGAATGACTCCTAGGTTACAAGCTGAGAATGGTCATACTAGTCAATGAAATGAGGAAGGCTGGAGGAGGAACAGATTTGCCAGGCTATCAAATCCAGCAGTAGGCTGAATAATGACCCCCACGGACGTCCATGTCATAATCCTCAGAACCTATGAATGTGTATCCTTACCTGGTAAAAGGGACATTGCACATACGATTAAATTAAATAACTTGAGATGGGGAGATTATCCTGAATTATATGGATGGGCCCAATGTAATCATGAATCTTCTTGTAAGAGGAATGCAGGAGAGTCAGAGATGTTTATGAGATTATGTAGAAGACATAAGGACGGAAGCATTAGGAAGAGAGAAGCGAAGATGCTATGCTGCCAGTTTTGAGGATGGAGCAAGGTGCCACAAGCCAAGAAGTGCAGCTGGCCTCCAGAAGTTAAAAAAGGCAAAGAAACGACTCTACCCTAGAGCCTAAAGATGGAATGCAGCCCTACAGACACCTTGATTTTAGCAGTGAAACTGATTTTAGACTTTTGACCTCCAGAACTGTGACAATAAATTCATGTTGTTTGAAGCCACTGAATTTGTATTAATTTGTTGCAGCAGCAATAGGAAACTAATACATACATGTTGGATTTGCGACGCCTATTAGATATTCAAGTAGAGATGCTGAGTAGCCAGTCTGGAGCTCAGAGAGGGAGGACTAGAGAAATAAAATCAGAAGAATCTGTTTGTTCTGTGGACCCTCTTACCCACATAATTCTAACCCAAAAAGGTACTCATGCACACACACAATATTTTTTCATGTAATTTCAAGATGTTCAAGAATCCCTATATTCATAGAATCTCTGGAATACTGTAAGTAATCACAGACAGCCTGTTCTAACCCTGATAAGACAATTACTCCCTCCCTAAGGAGGAGGAAACTAAGTAACTCTTCATTTTAAAAAAATACTTTTTAAAAAATTCTTTTTCCCAACTCTGCTTATTAAAAAAAAATCAAAACGTTACAGAAATATCTAACATAGAAAGTTCAAATCCCCATGTAACCACTGTGTTCATCACTATCATCCTTTAGATGCTCTCCTCATGCTTAAGGATGTGGTCAATATGCCTCTGACTCCCTTTTTTTTTAATGTTTATACAGATGTAAAGTTTTTTGTGAACCTTACCTTTTTTAAAAAAAATTAAGCTTGCTTTTTAAAAATTAGCTTATGATAACAAAACTGTGGTTACACAACTGCAAAGCTTCAGAGTTGAGAGACATTTGATTCATTTTATTAAAAATTCCTTTAACTAGTCTAAAGAAAGGATAGCAGTTGGTTGATCAAAGAAATTTTGTGTCAATGAATTTTAAATAATGAAAACATTTCAGCCTTAAAAATTAAAATCACTAGAGCATCTTCAAAGGCAAGTATATAGATAGGAGAAATCTCCTATATCCCTATGAGTTCCATGAAGCTATTTTTATTTCTGAAACAGAGAACTAACATAAAAGACCTCGAGGATACAGTATTAAAAAAATGCATTTGTTTCATATTCTTTTTGTCCAGAAGCTGCTCAGTAGGTATCATAAGGAAAACTATGATAGCTCACTTAACAGTGAGCTAGAGGCCCAATAAATGACTAGTTCTAAAATGGGTACATTTTAAAACTCTAAAAACAGGTCACAGAGAAAGTTAAATAAAACCAATGTCAACCTACCCTTTTTTGGAGCCCATCTGTCTTAGCCAAGCCCTTCCAAGAAGGAACAATCCATGGAGCATCAGGATGGGAGCACCCTGCTTTTGGACCATGCTCAATACTGCACATAGTCAGCTTTGCACAATACTTTTCATCAAGTGTTTCTCTACAAGTGAAAAACATCTACCAAACACTATGTGAGCTCATAAAATATGCTCTAGAAAAATCTTTCTAGAAGAAAGATTACATTTTTCCAGTCATGAAAGTAAGCTATGCAAACAGGAGAGAACTGGGAATTCCCAGAAAAAAATAAAAGAGAAAAAGGTGCAAGGCCATGTTAAGAAATTTGAGCTTTAAGGGGAGGATACAATGTATATGACATTGAAAGGTTTTAACACAATCAGTTTGCCTTTTAGATTAAAAATCACTTTGGTGGTTGTGTAGAGAATGGATTACAGAGAAGCAAACCATGAGGTAGAAAGGCTGATGCGAATGGTGAGACATGCCTGGACCAGGATGGTAGCAATGTGGATGGAGAGAAGAGGACAGAGTCAGAGCTACATAGCAGATGTACTCGATAGAATTACTGACTGACTGATTAGATATGAGTAATCATGTTGGGGGAGGGAGGAAGTTAAGAACTTCACTCAGGTTTCTGGCTTGGGCAGCTTGACTCAAGTCATTCAGTGAGATACCAAACCTTAAAGAAGACAGCTTAGGGGTGAGAAATCTAAGTTCAAGACATCTAGCATCTATAAAAAAGAAATCCAAACAGACATGTTACATTCTTACATTGAGCATTTATTAAATAAGCAAGTTGAGAAAATTAGAATATACTCCAAAAGCTCAATGGCCAATTTCTAGTTACTTATTAACTGCAGAGAGTTTATGAAAAATAACACAGAATTCTAAAACCAAGCGGTTTTTTTTGGTGAGGAAGGTTAACCCTGAGCTAACATCTGTTGCCAATTTTCCTCTTTTCTTTTTTTCCCTTGAGGAAAATTAGCCCTGAGCTAACATCTCTGCCAATCTTCCTCTATTTTGTTTGTGGGTCGCCGCTTCAGCATGGCTGACAAGTGGTGTAGGTCCGCACCCAGGATCCGAACCCATGAACCCAGGCGGCCAAAGCAGAGCATGCTGAACTTAACCACCAGGCCACAGGGCAGGCCCTAATACCAAGTTTTTGACATTAGTTTCAGTCTGCTCCCGCTAGCAAACCTTTTAAGAAGGCTGTGGTAGATAACGATGTAGTTCCCAATGATTCACTGCTCTCTCTGTAGAGGGATTATCCACCCACTCAAGGTACCAGGTGACTTGCAGGGCCTTCTGCAGGATTATGCTTCCCTACATCACTAACATCACAGCTGGTCAAAGAAACGTAAGTAAAAGTGATATATGCCACTTCTGAGCAGGTTAGCTAGCACATAGTTTGTCCATTGCTCTTTTTCTCTGTTAGGGATTGCTCCTTCAGCCAGGATTCCAGAATGAATCAGACAACTGAGACTGAGCTGTAGCTCACCAGCTGAATATAACTGTTATAAGATACTGAGCTCTAGAGGTTGTTTGTAACCATAGCATTAACAACAAAATATGATGGATTTATGATGGATATAGGTGTTGAACAAATAACAATGTATGATGTGTGTTTCCACTCTTCCGGTTGAATTTTTCCGGTGATCTGCTAACAAGTAATCTGATGGAAAAAAAAATAGTTGGCCCAAGTGTCCCAAAACTAAAACAAAGGATTTTTAACCTGAAAGGAAACTTGATAGTCTGGAATCAGCAAACCTCTTCTGTAAAGGGCTGGACAGTAAATATTTTAGGCTCACAGGCCACAAGGACTCTGCTACAACTCCTCAACTCTGCAGATACATCACAAAAGCAGCCATAAACAATATGTAAATGAATGAGCATGGCTGTGTTCCAATAAAATTTTATTTACAAAAACAGGCAGTGAGCCAGATATGGCCCACAGGGCTATAGTTTCCAGATCCCTTGTCTAAATCCTTCATATTGTCAGTGAGGAATCTGAGACCCAGAGAGATTAAATCATGGCTAGTGCAAGCTGAGCATTAGAATGCAAGTCTCCTGAATCTAGTCCTCTAGACTAGGTTCTGTTGGGTCACAAGATGGAGATGAAATACACAGGAAAAAATAAGGCAGAGAATGCTAAGGGTAGGTTTTGATTATGTTCAACAGCTTTCAACAGTTTGGTTATAAATGAGGATTTGCTTTTCAAGTGACTGTGACTTTCATAAAAACAACTGAATGTCATAGGACCAGATAGGTGAACAAATGATAAATTAGCCATCGTTTGAAAAAGGATCTTCAGAGGAAACACAATTATATACCTCCTTCCTACTATTATTTCCTCGAACACTTTATCAATCATTTCTTTTATTAACAGGACAGCATTTGCTATGATCATTACAGTAACTCATCTTAAGGCAAAACGGGTTTGAAAAAAATACCGTAATATAAGCAACAAATACACTAGGACCAGCAAGCAATTATTTCACATGGCATTTTTAATTTATTTTTCTTTCTTTTAATTTCCAAAGTAATACTCATTGGAGGAAATTCAAACAATACAAAAGTATATAAAGTGACACACCCCATTCCCCCCTCAACTCCACCCCCCAGAGTGTTAACACATGACTGATTTATATCAGAACAGTGCAATAAAACTGCTTTCTCTGAGTCACTCTTTTAACAACAAAGAGGAATATGGCCTTCCCCTGGCCAGATATCCCTTGGAAATCAGGCTTTAAAAAGCAAGAGGGAGGTTAGGGATTGTCTGTGGCCTGGAACTGAGAAAAGCAAGCTGCCTATGCAGGGTTTAAATGGAGGCTCTTGACCCCAGCACTGTAACCAGATGAGTGAGGCTCCTGAAATCCTTGATAATGCTACTGTGGGATATACAAACACTTAAAAAATGAATAAGAATATCTATACCTTCTCTTTTGGTATTTTATTGGGAAAACCTGGACCAATTTGCTCATAAAAAGACTGACAATCTTAATCAGTTTTGTTTGTTTTTTTAATCCATATTTGAGTGACATCAATGAAAATGGCAGAGTAATGAACTCCAAAAGTTCATACTCCATAAAAGCAATAAAAAACTGGCAGAAACTGCAGAATCAACTTTTTTGGAACTCTGGAAACTTAACCAAAGCTTGCAGCAACTACTTAACGCACTTAAGTACAGCAAAACACTTAAGAAAAACTAGCTGGGTTTTGGTTAAAGCAACGAGCTTTGTGACATTTTAACTTACTCTGGTCCCATCCCCCATTCTCCAGCTCAGTGGTAGCCTTGAAAATAACAGCCTACCCTCCTAATCCCAGTACCAGAAGGAACCTCATTCACAAAGAATTGTAATAATTTGTTTTGACCTGTCTGGTGGTGCCCTGGAAGACCAGCACAAAAGATGTACATTTATTGTGCCTAATTCAGAACTGTCCCAGTACTAAAAAGTGGCTAGCTAGAGGCAGTTTGTTGAAAACATTTACAGGCAAATAAATCTATTAGTTGCTGTTGCATGAGGCAATGGATAACAGTTGGGGCAAACAAAAGACTAACCAAAAAAGTTGGGAGGAAAGGCCAGAGAATGAGATGCTTTGGGGAATAAGGGCTTTGAAAAGCTCTCATATATTCCAGGGAATCTAGAAGACCATGTGCATTCCCAGGGTGGGCACATGCTCAGAAGAGATCTAGGCCTGAGAAGGCCCTAAGCTCTCACCTCTGGCTGACCTTCAGGCTCTGCACAAGCAGAAAGTGAAGACTAAGGGAAATTATACATTGGATGAGTGTGGAAAGTGTGGTGTGATACACACATACAGCACACCTGCAGACTGAGAGGTTTTCTTTTTTGTTCTAGGCATTTAAGGAAAACTCTGTCCAATCACTAGCTGACCATTAAGTTTAATGAAACTGAGACTTTAGGGCCACATATCACAAAGAATACATACTTTAAAAAATTAGTTCAGAAAAGTCACTAAACAAACAACCACCACCATATTAAGCAGCAAGAACAAATACTGGGAGGGAGAAGAATCTGATTTCCAGAGTTGCTACATTGTAATATTCAAAATGTCCAGTTTTGGGGGCTGGCCCCATGGTACATGGTTAGGTTTGGCGTGCTCCGCTTCAGTGGCTCAGGTTCATGAATTTGGATCCCAGGCAAAGACCTACACAACTCGTAAGCCACACTGGTGGCGACCTACGTGTAAAAGTAGAGGAAGACTGGCACAGATGTTAGCTCAGGGTTAATCTTCCTCAAGCAAAAAAAGAGGAAGATTGGCAACAGATGTTAGCTCAGGGCTAATCTTCCTCAGCAAAAAAAAAAAAAAAGGTCCAATTTTGAACAAAAATTACGAGGCATACAAAGAAAGAAGAAAGTAGGGCTGACATACAGAAAAAAGAGCAACCAATATAAACAGTTTCTGTGGAAGCCCAGACACTGGACTTACTAGACAAAGACTTTAAATCAGCTATTTTCAATATGTTCAAAGAACTAAAGACACTGCTAATAGAATGAAAAAATAAGCTGCAGACTAGGAGAAATATTTTCAAATCTTATACCTAACAAGAGTTGAATGAAAAATATACAAAGAACTCTTAAAAACTCTACAATATGAAAACAATCTAATTGTAAGAAGTGCAAAGATTTGAACATTCTTCACCAAAGATGATACATGGATGGCAATTAACCACATGAAAAGATTCTCCACATCATTATCCATTAAGGAAATGCACGTTAAAGCCACAATGAAATATCACTACATATCTATCAGAATGGCTAAAACAAAAACAAACAAGAAAAACCTCGCAATAGCAAGGACTAGTAAGGAAGTGGAACAATTGGAACTCTCATATATTTCTGGTAATAATTCAAAATGTTATAGCACCACTCTGGAAAACAGTTTGGCCGTTTCTTATAAAGTTAAACATATATTTACCATATGACTCAGCAAACTGGTATCTAGGTACTTAAACTAGAGAAATAAAAACTTATGTTTACACAAAAACCTGTATATGAATATTTATAGCAGCTTATTTGTAATCATCAAAAACTGAAAACAACCTAAATATCATTCATGAGGTAAACAGATAACAAACTGTGGTACATTCATACAATGGAATACTACTCAGCAGTAAAATGTAACAAACTGATACACATAACAACATGAATGAATCTCCACAGCATTGTGCTGGATGAAAAAAGCCAGTCTCAAAGGCTATATACTTTATTATATGTACATATCATGTACAGACATGATATCATATTCTAGAAAACGTAAAACTACCAAGACAGAGAACAGATCAGTGGCTGCCAGGGGTTAAGGGTATACGGAAGATTTGACTACAAGGGGCAGCACAGGAATTTCAAGGTGATGAAACTGTTCTGTATCCTGACTATGGTGGCGGTCACATGACTCTATACATGTATTAAAACTCATGGAACTATGTACCAAAAAGAAGTCTACTGTATATAAATTTAAAAATTAAAGTAGAAAAAAGACTGCAGGGGTTCAAATCCCAGCTCCACTTCTCTTTGCCCCATTTTTCTCATCTTAAAAAAAGAACCTGACTTTCTGTGTTGTTAGGATTACATGAGTTCCTGACATACATTAAACACTAAATAACTGATAAATAAAATGTTTTCAGATATGCTAAAAAGTTGGTACCTTTAAAAAACCTACACAGGAGTAAGAAATCTAGTTTTCAATTAAAAGAGCAAAGAATTAAAGAATATTGGAATTAAAACCCCTAATGCTTCATTATCTTCATGAAACATTCATTGGAAACCTACGAGGGCATCAGTGCCAAATTACCTTCTACAAGGTTTACGAAATCCTCGCACTCAAAGAGCTACTGAAAGGTTTGTTCCTAGTGCTCCATTAAGTACTCGTCATTATATTTAGCACTAACAGCAAACGCACTCTAACTAAGGCTTAATACTAAATGTTCAGTATCATTGCCCCTCTCCCGGAGAGAATGTCCAACGGCAGCCTCCTTTTCCCAAGTCAGGGAAGGTCAGCAACGTTGGACTTGGCACCCTACATCCCACGTGTCGCCTGATCAGTCAATCTTTCCTCAGAAATATCTCCATCATCCACCCTCCACACTATTCCACATATTTATGGGGTTTAGGGCTTTTTAAGCAGCAGCAGCTGCTGCAAGTCATGGCGACTCCTATCTTCCCAGTGCCCTTCTCCTTACCTGAAAATTAGCCTCCTTTTCTTGGCCAAATATCCAAATCTACAGTTTAACTATAAAATCCGATTCAGTCAGAATCCAAGATGGCGGCGCCCGGGCGCCGGGAGAAGCCGCTCACAACGCAGAAAGAACATCGGTCAGCGGAGGCCCCCGCGCCCAGCCCGAGGAGGCGAGGCCGGCGCCACCGGGCGCGTGCGGGTCGACGGCCGCCGCCTGGGGAAGGTCCTCAGTGCTCAGGGGTTCGAGGCCCTGTGGAGCCCCTTCACCGCCACAGCCAAAAAGACCCGGAAGCGAGGCCGTTAGGAAGGACTCTGCGCCCTGGACCTGACATCCATTTGCTGCCCCTCAGCCCAAAGCCTGGCGCCAGCTGTACTGATGGCACCAAGTGGCAAACATCTAAAGGTCTTAAGACTAAAAAGGAAACAGGAAAATGTGAAATTCCTGCGTGTCAGAGCATACTGTTTCTTCTCAACAGGGTCAGCCATGGGCAGAATAGGAATTCCCTTTCCATCATTGTGTACATAAGGATTTGGCTTAGAATAAAATGCAATCAAACGAACAATAAAAACTACATGAAATCATTTTTTAAAAATTCAGTTCCATTCTAATTGACAGATATGTATTGAACATATGTGCCAGGCACTGTTCTGAGTTATGGGGCTATAACAATGAACAAATAAGTCTCTTCCCTCATTATTGAAAGTCAGAGTGTTCCGGTCATGCGTGGAGTCTGCCAATTTTACCCTCTCTCAGTTACAAGAAACCTCAGAACATTCCCCAAGCCCAAAGTCCCATCTGACAGAAGCAGCTGCAGACGATTCTCAATTCTCGCATGCTGGTAGCCAGGTGGGTACCACAGGACTCTACCATCCTCCCCCAGGAGAAAGGACCAGGGATGAGTCTGAAAATGTAGTTATGTATAGTTTGTCATAGGCTCTGAGGTAAACCAGCATGAGAACCCAGCCCAAAAGAGGCACTCAGTGCAGGAGGTAACTTGCCAACCTACTTAGAGCCTCTTTCTTGGAGAGGCTGACTGTAAGAAAAACAAGAAAGAACCAATTATTCAGTAACTTCAGAAGCCATGGAAGCAGAGGTAAACTGAGTCACAAAAATGGTAGTGTCATTGACGTAAAAGATAACAGTCATCCCAACTTAACGAAGGAATGTTCTCTGAAGTAGCTATTTGCTGTCAGCTTCCTAGAGCTACTCTTATATCCAAATGACTTCTGAGACTACTTCCTGTGTCTTCCAACTTACGCATGTATCCTTATAATAAGCCTCCATCAGCTGAGGTTAGCGGAACAGGCCTCTCTTTCTTGCAATCTGAAAGAACGTAGCTATCACATACATTGCTTTCCAGTTACTTCAGTGATGGCTCCTTACACCATTCTTTATGTGGAGCCTTCTTGGGCTCTACAATAGAGGGATTGAATAGAATCATGTATAAAATGCATGATGGATTCCATTTATTTATTCTGTTTGACTAAAAGTCATCACATGAATTACTTATGATGGAAAAACATAGTTCAAATTGCAAGAAATCACACTAAAAACACTCAACATCACATTTTTTAATAAGACGCTAAGCCAGTGAGTCTCACCTCACACAGAAATTCAAAAATCCAGCTCCCCAGCTACTATTCCAGAGTAATTAATCAGGAAATCTGAGGGTGGGGTCATGAGCATATGTCTTTTTTAAAGCTCCCCCGTTGATTCTGATGCCCAGCCAGAGTTGAGAACCCTGGTACTGAGGTAGAGATAATTGAGAGCCTTGTCACTCAAAGTGTGGTCCAGGGACCAGCAGCAGCAGCAGCAGCATCACCTGGAGCTTGTTAGAAATGCAGACTCTCAGGCTCCATCCCAAACCTACTAAATCAGGATCTGCATTTTTATAAGATCTCCAGGTGATGTGTAGGCATACTAAAGTTTGAGAAGCACTCTTTAGAGGTCCCATAGCTACAGAAATGTGAGAAATACCACACCACATTATAAAGTTGAATACCTCAAGAAATTTTCTATGAAGAAGAAATAGGAATAGAAAAGCATGAGAGAGAAAATGTTTGTGATATTACACATTTCACACTATTAAGCATCTAATTAAGAGTGATATCCAAATGCAAGTCTGCACATTTTAAAACTTGAAATACCACTCCTTCTTCCAAATGATTTCCATTTACAAACCACACCCTCCACTGGCAAGAGTTATACCTCAACTGAGTAACACAAATCTACCTTGTAATCTCCAGATAGCTCCAGTTATCTCCACTGAGCTAGTATGTGTGTTGAGGGGCAGTCCTGTGAGGGAATAAAGAAACAAGGGGTGTGGTGACAGTACAAGAAGGGATCATTCACATGGGTGGCCCCATGTTGGAGGACCTCCAAGTGCTACATGAACACCTCTGTACTAGTTTCTAAGGACTATTTGGAGAAGGCAATGTTTATTGCCAGAAACACGAATTCTCCACATGTTGTACAAACATTTTCTTCTGTGCCCTTGTTGTTGGCCAGCTCGCAGAGAAAAAGCATTTAGCTATCTTCTAGTATACTGATTCCTTGATTAATGTATCTTCGGAAAACAACACTCCGGTACAATGGAGGCAGCCATATTGAAAACAACTGAACTCTGATCTTAAGCAGCAGCCCTGGCATGCATCATAGGGCTCATCAGCAATGCAACTGTTAATCTGCTCATAGGCATCAGAGTAGGAACAAAATCACCTCCCTTCACAGCTTCTATTGATTTATTCCCTGAGAAGTATTTAGACCTGGCACTAGGCAAAATGTCAAAATCTAAAAACTGTTTTCAGATTCTATGGTTTTCCTTTTCAGTCCCCCTAAACTTGTCCAAGGATGACCATGACCCACTTCAAGAACTATACATCACACATGAGAACTTGAAGTTTACAAGCATGTTCCCCATAATAAACTTGTAGAGTAGTTAGAGAATGAATAATTCCTATTTAAAAGACGCAAAAGAAAAGGGGAGGAGGAGGGACTCTTAAGTGGTCTGTCCAAGGTCACACTATAATAAAGCACAAAATAGCAAAAAAAATCTAGGTATCCTAAGGTAACCTCATGTTAACAAAATGCATTATAGCCTGGTGCTAAGGAGAGGAAAACAAGAAGATCGTTAGAATTTCTATCAGTTAGGTATTGCATTCAGCTGCTAGTTATAGAGGCCTAAGATAACACTGGCTTAAATAAGACAGTTTATTTTTTTCTCAAATAAAGGAGGAGGCAGGCAATCAAAAGCTCATATGATGATGCTATTTTAATCACTGGGAACTGAGGTTCCATCAACTTTTCTGCTCCACCATTCTTAGTTCATGGCTTCCATTCTCAAGGTAACCTCATGGCCCAGGATGGCTGCTGTGAGCTACACATCCTTGTTCCTGGTAGGAGGGGGAAGGAAGCCGATAAGGGCAAAAGGGTATTCCGTGCAGTTGAGCCCCCTTTAAAGAACTTTCCTAGACACCTCACTCAACAACTTTTACTAGCATCTTATTAGCAGGCTGGGAGAAGTAGTTTTGTCCATGGGCACTTTGCCACATTCAGCAATATAGGTTTCCATTTACCAAGAAGGAGGGAATGAATATTGTGTAGGCAACTAGGAGTCTGCCACAGAATCCTATTCTGTCACTTCCTAGCTGTGTGATCTTGAGTACTGTACATGATTGACCCCCTCTAGGCCTCAGGTTCCTCATCTGTAAAATGAAGGAAATTGTCACACCTACCTCATAGGATTGGTACGAGGACTAAACAAGAAAAATACAGGTAAAACAATTAGAATACTACTTGGCACCTAGCACACAATAAATATAAATTCATTATTTGATTATGTTAGCGTCCTACTCTAACTCCCTCTCCGTTTCCAAAATTGGAAAAGAAAGAAAATTAGTCCTTTGTACCTGTTGATACTCTGAATGTGCATGAGTTTTAGTCATAGGTCACCTCAATCAGACATAGGTATTTCATGCCTTTCCTTTCTAATTATGAAATGAAATTATGTGCCAGAAATCAGCACACGTCAGATACTTTGGACAGAACTAGGGTGGAGGAATTGAGCTTACATTCCCCAAAAGGCAGGGTCTAAAGACAATCCCAACGTAGATCTTTGGAGAGACTGAAAAACCTAAGGATAGAGTAAAAAAGAATGCTGTCTCCTGTGCAGAATTCTGAAAAATTTGTGTAGATACTCTACTGTCAAGGAGGTGGAACATAACTCCTTACTCCTTAAGTAGGGGCTGTGGATACTGACTTCCTTCACTTCCTACAGTATGGAAATGGGGGTCGCGGGTAAAAGTAACCTTGGAGTAAAGAAATCTGATAAACATCACCTCAGCTAGGTGATGAAGGTCAACATCAACAGTGATAAGTGATGTTAATATAATGTACCCTTAATATGTGACAAAAATGGTACTTTACCTCTGTAGTTAACACTCATACCTCCCCAACACCCATAACTCTAGTCTAATCATGAGAAAAACATCAGACAAATCCTAATAGAGTGACATTCTACAAAATATCAGACCAGTACTCCTCAAAATTGTCAAGGCCATCAAAAACAAGGAAAATCTGAGGAACTCTCACAGCCAAGAGGAGCCTAAGGAGACATGACAACTACATGTAATATGGTATCCTGGATGGGATCCTGCAAAACAAGAAGGAATTAGATAAAAACTAAGGAAATCTGAATAAAATATGGACTTTAGTTAATAATACATCAATATTGGTTTATTAATTGTAACAAATGTACCATACTCAGATAAGATGTTAATAATAGGGGAAATCAGATGTGGGGTATATGACAACTTTCTGTACTATCGTCACAGTTTTTCTGTAAATCTAAAACTATTCTAAAAAACAGTTTATTAAAACAAAAGAAGAGTCTACTGTCTATACCAGCCCCCCTCTCCAGGCACCCATCCCCTCCCCAAGGGCAACTTAGAGCTCCTAGAAGTGAGGCCTAAATCTGCTGAGGGGCAGGAACTGATGTTTTACCATCTTACAAATGAGGGGGCCAGGCCTTCTTCTTGCCCTGTGTCAGACTATATCCCCTTCCTCCCCAACCTTAACCCTACTCAACGCTCTGAAGCTACTAGACATATATTTTCATCTTGTACTCTATTGATAACATTTCCATCATACATATGTTAGTACTATACATTCCCCGAGAACATACCCCCTGTCTCTACCCATGAAGTGGAACATCATCACCTTATGAGTAGAGCTCCTATCTTGAAAGGGGCCTGCAGGACAACTTAAATTAATGCAACGACCCTCTCTAACAGAGGCAATGTCTTGAGCTTTGCACCTTTGGCTTCTCCCTCACCAACAGAGCACTTCTCAAGGAGCCCAGAGAAATCCCCCAAGATCTGACCTAGCACACTGGCAAACATCTGTAAACCAAGTCAGAAGTTATTTTTCTCCTCATCTTCCAGAATTATGAAATGTAAAGCTGGAAGCCTCATCCCTTCAATTAATAAGGCAAAAACTAAGGCCCAGAAAGTCGCTGTAAATTGCCAGAGGCTAAAGCTAATTGAGAGAGACATGATTCGAACCCAGGCATTCAGAGGATGAATCTCCAAGTACTACTGAATGCAAAGCTGAAATGATCTGAGGGAAAACAGAGTGACGATGTTGCCCCCAGAATGTCATATGCCAATGAAGTTACAGACATGCTGGATGAATAGTGTCAAAGTTGAAAAAAACAAACAAACAAACAATGAAGGGATTAATCCTGGTTAAAAATAGGATGTAAAAGGGGCCAGCCTGGTGGCATAGTGGTTAAGTTTACATGCTCCACTTTGGAAGCCCAGCGTTCGCAGGTTCGGATCCCAGGCGTGGACCTACGCACTGCTTACCAAGCCATGCTGTGGCAGGCCTCTCACGTATAAAGTAAAGGAAGATGGGCACGGATGTTAGCCCAGGGCCAATCTTCCTCAGCAAAAAGAGAAGGATTGGCAACAGATGTTAGCTCAGGGCTAATCTTCCTCACAAAAAAGAAAAGGATGTAAGATCATCAACTTACCTCTGATTTGCTGAAATCACTTGGAACATAACTGCTTACATCACACGAGTGAGCTTTTTGTTTATGACAATGAAGAAAAGTTAAATATCACTACAAACCACATTAAAATAGTTTGTATGGTGTAAGGAATGCCAAATGAAGAACCAGTTTCAGTCTTTGGGGATCTTGTAGGATTGATATAGTTCCAAGAAATGCATGAACTCCAAAGCAGAGCAACTACATCTGATTATCAAATGGTAAAGATGCAGATTTATATCCTTTTTCTCTGCCAACCTGAAACCCCATAACTATTGCCCAGTAAAGAAAAATGTACACTCAACTAAGTGTCAGATATCTTAACAACAATAACAAAAGTACACATAAGTAAACACTAATAACTTTATAGGTATTTACTATGTGCCTGGCCATCCTCTAAGGGTATTACATATATTAACTCATTTAATCTTCAAACCCTATGCAATAGGTTTTTTAATATTCTCATTTTACAAATAAAGAATGGAAGCACAGAGAGGTTAGGTAACTTGTCCAAGGTCACACAGTTAGTAAGAGGTGAGCCAAGAAAGGAACCAAGAGAGTCTGGTTCTCTTATGCTAAACTCCATTTGATAGTCACCATGGACTACTTTATATTCTTATTTACCTTCTTTAAAGTGTATTAGTCTTACCTTCCCTAATTCTATGACATGTTCGTTAAAAGCAAGGAGCCTATTTTAGATATCTCTTTGTATTGCCCAGATTTTCTACACCATTTTGTAAACATTATGTTGATGGGGATAACAAGACAGGTCTTCTTAAAGAACTTGGCAAGTGCAGGATTTTTAAACAACGTGTAAATATATCCATAGTTTCCATGGGACTTAAAATAACTTTCCAAAATAAATTAGACAGCTTTGGAATTCTAATAACAAAAACTGTACAGTGGTGGCCCAGAAGAATTAATGCAGTTTTCAAAAGTGTCTAACTTATTAGACGGAGCCGCATATTCTCTGGGAGAATATGACTTGGTATGTGATATGAATTAACTCAAAAAAACTATAGATTATGACTTGGAACACACAACAGAGGTAACTGAGGTGCAGCTATACCTACCTAGCTGTATTATTTTAGATTAAGTCTTCTAACATTTCTGAGTCTTAGTTTACTCACCTTTAAAATGGGAATAATAAAATGTACCCTCTTCCCTCTCAGGTTGTTGTAAGAATCAAATTAAATGAGGCTGTGAAAGCCCTTCCCAAGCAGAAAAGCACCAGATAAATGTAAAGTATTTTTAAAGTATAACAAGCACCATGCAGCTATAAATGTGTGGAGCATTAATAGCAACAGACTTTATCAGCAATCAGTGCGATAGCTCGGAAAAACATGGACTTTCAGGTCAAAAAGACCTGCATTCAAGTCCCCATTCTGCCATTTACTAGCTGAGGGGCCTTGGGCAAGTTGCTTACACATTTCTGAACCTCAATCTTTTCAATTACAAAATGGAGAAAATAATACCCACCTCACGGGGGATAACAGATAAGAAGCACAACGAATTTCTTTCTGTGCCCTCATACTGACAATATTAGTTATTTTACTCAAAACACATTGGAGAAGTCAGCCCTTCTAGAGTTTACCATAAAGACATCAATATACAGAAAAAGTACATTTATTAGTATTTATTAAACCCTATTAAATGTCTCCCACCCTTTCAAGTGACAAGGGGAGGACCTAGAATTTTGTATTCCCTGCCCATTGGAGAAACAATATAAAAATGCTATAGGTCCATCAGAGGTTCTCAGACCCATTTGAAGGTCCGATGAAAGCTATGGCACTTCTCCCCAAAGAAAGCTACAGAACTTTTAGGAGACAACAGGAGATACAGGACAACATCTTCATGACCTTGGGGCAGGGAAAGCATTCTTTTTTTTTTTGTGAGGAAGATCAGCCCTGAGCTAACACCCATGCCAATCCTCCTCTTTTTGCTGAGGAAGACTGGCCCTAAGCTAACATTCGTGCCCATCTTCCTCCACTTTATGTGGGACGCCACCACAGCATGGCCTGACAAGCAGTGCATCAGTGCGCGCCCAGGATCCAAACCCTGGCCGCCAGCAGCGGAGCGCATGCACTTAACCACTAAGGCACAGGGCCGGCCCCTAGGGAAAGCATTCTTAAGCCAGGGGGACAGTAAGGGGAGGAGGGACACTAACCATAAAGAAAAAGATTCATATATATCTAAATTAAAATTAAGAATTTCCACATTGAAAGAAACCATAAAGAAAATTTTAAAAATAAGCCAGGGGCCGGCCCCGTGGCTTAGCGGTTAAGTGTGTGCCCTCTGCTGCTGGCAGCCTGGGTTCGGATCCCAGGCACGCACCGAGGCACTGCTTCTCCGGCCATGCTGAGGCCGCGTCCCACGTACAGCAACTAGAAGGATGTGCAGCTATGACATACAACTATCTACTGGGGCTTTGGGGGAAAAAAATAAATAAATAAAATTATAAAAAAAAAAAAATAAGCCAGAGTGGAAGATATTTGCAACACACATAACCAACAAATGTTGAGATTCCTGTGTAAAAAAAGAACCCCCACAAATCAATAAAAAATGATAGACAAAAAGTATCTATACAATGAAAAGAAACTACAGCTGCATGTACCAGTATGGATAAATCTTACAAACTTAATATTGAGTGAAAAAATCATGACACTACATACAGGGCCGCCCCGTGGCTTAGCGGTTGGGTGCGCGCGCTCCGCTACTGGCGGCCCAGGTTCAGATCCCGGGCACGCACCGGCGCACCGCTTCTCCTGACATGCTGAGGCCACGTCCCACATACAGCAACTAGAAGGATGTGCAACTATGACATACAACTATCTACTGGGGCTTTGGGGAAAAAAAAAAAAAAGGAGGATTGGCAATAGATGTTAGCTCAGAGCTGGTCTTCCTCAGCAAAAAGAGGAGGATTAGCATGGATGTTAGCTCAGGGCTGATCTTCCTCACAAAAAAATAAATAAATAAATAAATAAATAAATAAATAAATAAATAAATAAATAATAAATTAAAAGGGCTAAGACATTTAAAGAAAATGTAAAAAAAAAAATACAGGATGATTCCACTCATAGGAAGTTGTAAAATAGGTAAAACTAAATTATATTGTAGAGGGATGCATTTGTGTATGCATCTGCATACAAGTAAAACTCTACAAAAAAGCAAGAAAATAATAATTGAAAAAGTCAAAAAAGTGGTTCCCTAATGGGAAAGGAAGAGGCCATGACTGGGAGGGATGGAAGTCTGCTTCTAGGGAACTGACAAGATTCTATTTCTTAACATGAGTATAGGTTATAAGAGTTTTACTTTACAATCTGTAGGTTTTATATGCTCTTCTGAATGTACATTGCAAAAACAAACACACTTCCACAACCACACCTAAATTTAGCAGGAAGAGAAGGGGTTCACAGACTCCCTCAAGTCCATAAACCCCAAGTTCATGGTGTCAAGCTATGTGAGATCAAAGAAAAAGAGAAAATATTTAGATTGTAAAGTGGTGGAAGAGGTGGGAGTGATGAGAACAGGAAAGGAGAAAGATTAGAAAGATATTAAGTAGAAGAAACATTAAGCCTCTGGGTCAGTTCATACTCTCACTCGGAGAGAGAACATCCAGTACAGACCTAACTAACAAATGCCCAAGCTTGGTAAGGAATGTGATGGTGTCTGAAAAACACATTAACTAATGAGGGGAAGGAAGAGCACATCTTGTAAAGAAATGTAAGCTATTAAACACCGTATCCTGAAAGAAAGAAGACCAATAATTGCAAGTTTAACCCTCTACCCACTCCACAATATCTCTGTCCCTCACCCCTTAATGGAGAGAGGGCATATTAAATGGTTAGAAACTGCAAACACCAATTTCCAAATGAAAAAGTACACAATGTCATGTCTCAGCAAAATATTATCACAGAACCTAGAAAAGCTTCTGCCAGCCTTAGGAAATTAAGGAACTGGTAAAAACAAGTTACAAAATGCCATTTCCACCAGCCTTGGAATAAAAACACATATTGCAACTAAATGATAAACATATATTTGGATCATATCTAGTCTGACCTCCAATCCAGCTCTTCACAGTAAAGTCCCTTGTAAGAGAGTGAAGCTTTTTGCTGAAGGTAACAGGAATTCAAGGTACCCCACACTGTTTAAATCAGTAATTCAATGGAGGTACATCTTTGTAAAGTTTTTTCATTGGATTCTTGCAAGAAGTATTTACTCATATCCAGCAATTACCCATTATTTCATTAGGTCTGGGTTTATACTGAACAAAACTATCAATTATTTCCAGAACAGTTGGTGTTCATGTAGATAGTCAAATGCCTTATTTTGGTGGCAAGTCCTTGTAATGGGGAAAAGGAATTATTTTTAAGGTTCCAAGATCCTACAAAGGGCATCAAATCGACTATTTCTTCATGTTCCAATTAAATTCTTTCCTTTCATCCCATTTTCCACCCTCCATTTGTTCCCCACAGATCCATTATCTTCTCTTTAATTCTCCAACTTTCTCTTAGGTTAAGGGAGCCACAGAGGAGAACTTCTCCATGGCTTGATGGAATGTTCACTACATTCCACTTTCTAAAGAGGCTTTAATGGACAGTTCTCATCTGAATCCGTCTCACTTCTCTATCTCCCTTTTGTTGTCATCTCCCCAGGTTTGTTCTTCCCTCTTGTTTTCAGACAACTGGCTTATCCAGTTGGAACCAAAGGCCAGAGAATTTCCTCTCTATTATGTCTGATTGAAAAGCTGCTCCGGGAAGAGGGAAGGGCTGTGGATCTACACTCCCTCACTGCTTACTCAACTTATGTGCCAAACTATTGATCCGTGGCCGCCTTTCTGCACCCAAAAACACAAGATCATAAAAGTAATTACAGACCGGGAAATGATCCTCAGTCCAAACGAATCTGCCTTTTGGGATGCTATATTCTGGACTAGGGGACTCACAAAATAACTCTAAAGCAAGTCTTACAGAAAACTGGTCAGCGCCACCATGGTGGGGGTGAGGGGGAGGGGCGGGAGGACAAACAACCACAGGTCCGAAGTTCACGAGACATGGTAACCAGACTTGACCATTAGCACACGGTTCGACCAGGTTGCGGCAGCGCAGGCAAACCTATCGGGAGGGGTGGTTCTCACCGAGACCGCCAGACCCAGCGAATTCTCCACCGGCCTTTCACTCATTCGGAGATAAGTAATCACCCGGGCCACAAATTCCAAGCCTGCAGCTCCTGGATTTAGTTTGCACGGGAAATTTGTAGTTTGGCTCCAGGGCCACTAGCAGGTAGAGACCAGTTTGAAATTCCTCGGGCTCCGCCCGAAAGTGAGGATGAGGATGGAAAAGCCACTCTCCCTCGTTTTCGCCTCCGAGTTAAAGGTGCCGGTCCCGTCCGGGCGGGTGAGGGAGCCGCCGCGGTCCGGGGCAGGACCTGCGCGGCCCCGGGGCGCCCAGACCTCGGTCCCCCGTGCCCCTGTCCCCTCTGGAGCTCCCCGCGCCCCTCACCTGCGGCCGAGTGGCCCGAGAGCGCACGGCCCCGGGCGCGGCGCGGCCCCCCGAGCTCGCGGCGCTCGCGCAGCTCTTCCTCCTCGTCCTCCCGCCGCCGGCCCTCAGCCATGGGCGAGGCGCGGGGGCGCAGCCGGGGCACGGCGGGTGAGCTGCGGGCCCCGGCGCCCCCTCCGCGAGCACCGGCTGCCCCACGCCAGCGCCCTCGGGGCCTGGAAAGCTGGTCCTGGCGAGGAGGTGGCGGCGGCTGCGGAAACGGCCACCTCTGCGGACTCCACCTGCAGCCCGCGGGGGAGAGGCCGGCCGAGCCAGTCTCCCCGCCTCCTCGCGGCGCACCGGCGGCCTCCTGCCTGCTTTCTCTCTCCTACTCTCTTCCCCCTTCCTCTTTCCCTTCCCCGCCCCGCAGAGTTGGAGCCAGGGATCGGGCGGGTTCTGGCGGGGCCTCGCCTCCTCGGGGAGGGGTTAGCGGCCACCGAGGCCGCCCCACAACCACACGCGCTGGAACCACTCGCTCGACCAAAACAAACATGTACAAAATAAATAAACGGGATAGGAAGAGGGGAAAGAGGAGGTGGCCTGGCCTCTTCCTGCCCCTTCACAATATTCCGGTGTCAACAGGAAACCCATTTGCTTGACACTTAAACAAAAGGAGGAGGAGGAGGAACCTGCCCTAAGCCGGACTTGGAGGGATGGGACAGCTGGGAGCCGCTGAACTTGGGAACAAACTAGGCTTGGAATTTAGCCGAGCCTCTGCGTTGCACACTTTTTTCTTTCCCTCTCTTTTCGTCCTTTTAAATCGAGCCTCGTCAGAGCACAGGGGATTTTTAGGGCAGAGAAACCACTCTGTATGGATTCTGTATTGATGGCTACATGTCATTATACATATGTCCAAACTTATAGAATGTAGGACATCAGGAGTGAACCCAAATGTAAACTATAAACTTTGGGCGATTATGAAGTGTCAATGTAGGTTCCTCAGCTGTAACAAATGGACCACTCTGGAGGAGGTGTTGATGACGGGGAGGCTATGCATGTGTGGGGGCAGGGGTTATATGGGAAATCTCAATCTTCAGCTCAATTTTACTGTGAACCTAAAACAGCTCTAAAATATAAAGTCTAATAAAAATATATGTTTTTTAATCGACCCTCGCTGTATTCTAATTAACTTAAGGTTAAGAAATGGCCTCAATCCCTAGAAGAAAACATGCTTAAGAGCCCGGTACCTGATTATTTTTAGAGAGGGATTTAGTGAAGTGGCAGGAGCACTGGCTCTGGAGTCAGAAACTGTGATTTGAAGTACTTAGCTGAGACCAACCCCTGTGAAAAATTTTCAAAGGTGAAAAGAACAGTGTAAGAAAGTTCTGAGTATCTGCATAGTACAGATCTTGGATTCAGTACTGCACATACATACTTTCACACAGAGAGGAGCAGATTCTGGAATCTCAGAAAAAGATACCAGAGCAGCAGGAACATTGCCTGGACATGAATCTGTAGGAATCTCCCTGGTGGAATGAACAGGCCTTTATCTTCAGCTTCTTGCTCTATTTCTGAGAGATTATGAGAGCTCCTACTGTTCAGCATGGAAGAGAGAAAAAGAGAGGGAGAAAGGGTCACTGAAAATAGAATTGCCTGCCATATCCGAGTGCTGTTTCTCTGCGTTTTCAATAGTCGTTGTTGCTGCCTGAGAATATCTTTCTGCTTTTAGGCAGATAAGAACCACAATCGATTCTGTGGAATTGCAGTCAAATCCACAAGTTAAAACTTTATTACTGCATAAGCAGTTGAATAAGGAGACATCTGGAGAACTTGAAATTAAACTAGGAAGAAAAAGGTTCTGGACCTTTAGAGTTGTTTTAAGTGTGTAGGTTCACTTTAAGTGAAAGCACATTTGCCACTTACCTTCAAAGATGAGGAGTCATTTGGAGGCCCCTACCCCGACAACAGCACAACTTCACTAAGCTGTTGGAGTCAGTCTCTGCTATTATTCAGATTCTTAACTTGAAAAGGGCTGAAAGTGTTGTGGATCTCCCATCCAATCAGCTTTAGGAACTCACACCTTTATTTTGGGGTGCATACTCAAGCCCACTTTACATTCAGTAAATATTTATGATAACTATTGTGTGCCAAATACCACACTAAGTGCTGTGGAGAGATTCAAAAGAAAGAAAGGTTTACTTTTGGGCTCTATGGTATGTGATTTTCACAGAAATTTTCTCATTTTAAATGAACAAAACAGGGGCCAGTTCAGTGGCATAGTGGTTAAGTGCACGTGCTTCTCTGGGGCAGCCCAGCCCAGGGTTCTGATCCCAGGCGCACACCCACACACTGCTTGTAAAGCCGTGCTGTGGTGGCCTCCGATATAAAGTGGAGGAAGATGGGCACAGATGTTAGCCCAGGGCCAGTCTTCCTTAGCAAAAAGAGGAGGATTGGCAACAGATGTTAGCTCAGGGCTAATCTTCCTCACGCACACACACGAAAAAATAAATGAACAAAACATGTTCCTTGTTCTCCAATGACAGACAAAGATTTATCTAGTTTACCACAAAACAAGGCAAAATTTGGTAAGTTCTATAATAAAGATATAACCTTAGATCTAAGAGTGCCAAGATAATTCGGTGAAGAAGGAATTGTCTTTACAACTGGATATTCTCCTGTAAAAGAATGAATTTGAACCCCTACTTCATACTATACCAAAAAGTAGCTCATGGATCATAGATCTAAATGTAAGAGCTAGAACTATAAAGCTCTTCAAAGAAAACACAGGATTAAATCTCTGTGACCTTGAGTTAGGCAATGATTTCTTAGGGTGACACCAAAATGTACAAGCAACAGATGAAAAAGTAAATTGGACCTTGCCCAAATTAAAAACTTTTGTGTTTCAAAGGACATCATCAAGAAAGTGAAAAGACAGCCCTCAGAATGTGAGAAAATATTTGTAAATCACATATCTGATAAGGGACTTGTATTCAGAATATATAAAGAACTTACAACTGAACAATTAAAAAAAAATGGCCCAATTTAAAAATGGACATTGTCCAAAGAAGATATTCAAATGTCCAATAAGAACATGAAATGATAGTCAACATCATTAATCATTAGGGAAAGGCAAATCAAAACATCAAGGAGATACCACTTCACACCTACTATGATGCCTAAGATAAAAAATATAGACAATAAGAAGTGTTGATAAGGATGTGGTGAAATTTCAACCCTCATACATAGCTGATGAGAATGTAAAATGGTGCAGCCACTTTGGAAAACAGTTTGGCAATTCCTCAAAAAAGTTCAATATAAAGTTACCATATAGTGCAGCACTTCTACTCATAGATATATACCCAAGAGAAATGAAAACATATCCACACAAAAATTTGTGCATAAATGCTTACAGTGGCATTATTCATAATAGCCAAAAAGGTGATACGACCAAATGTTCGTCACCTGGTGAATGGATAAACAAAATGTGGCATATCCATTCAATGGAGTATTATTTAACAATAAAAATGAAGTATTGATACATGCTACAACATGGATGAACCTTGAAAACACTACACTAAGTTAAAGAAGCCAGAGACAAAAGACTGCTGTATATATGATTCTCTTTATATGAAATGGCCAGAATAGGTTAATCCATAGAGGTTGCTGGGGCAGAGAAGAATGGGGAGTCACAGCTAGTAGACACAAGATTTCTTTTTGAGGTGATGCCAAATCTCTAAAATCGGATAGTGGTGATGGTTGCACAGCTCTGTTGGTCAGACTAAGGGAAGAATTTTATGATATGTAAATTATATCTCAATAAGGCTGTTATTTAAAAAAAAAAAGTAAAACCCACTCACTGTAAAAGCGCAGAAAACGAAGACCAGTGAGAGGACTGCACTTTGAAGTCTTCATATTAAGGCAGAGTAACGAGATAGGACTTACAAGCAATAAAGATTTAATCATATGAAAGAAAACCAAAAGTGTGACCAACTAGCAACAAAACAAACATGCCAAATCATCCTACCCACCCAAGTGACACAAGAGCCAAACCCATAGAAGGAAAATGTTAAGAAACTTGGAACAAAAATTTATAGACTAAGAGTAGAACATCAGATTCACCTTCAAAGCTTTAAGGTATTAAAAAAAATTTTTTTGTAAGACATATCAAAAAAGAGTCCCCATTATAAAAGAAAGTGTTCTTTGCTTCTCACTTTAGATATATAGCCTGTGACAAAATAGTGTGCGAATGTAACACTATAAAAAATAAGAGTACACTGTATCAATACATATGTAGTACAGTGCTTGGCAAATAGAAGGCACAATAAATATTTGTTTAATGACTGAATATAATTCCATCTTTTTTCCTGCTAAATCATTAGAAGGTATGAGTCTCAAGTCCTTTAACTTAAATAAAAAGTAACTATCTGGAATTAATAATTTATGGCTGAAGATCTCAAAAAAGAAAAAGCAAGGATGAACAGGGATATACAGTGGATTTTAAAAGTACAATATCTTCAACATTTTGTTTCTTAAAATAAAATTATGAACCAAATATGACAGAGTTTTAAGATTTATTAAAGTAGGGTAGTGGGTTTATTATATTATTCTCCATATTTTCTGTGTGTTTCAAACTTTTCATTATTTTTTAAAAAAGAGTTAAAAAGCAAAAAGCACAGTATAGTAGACTGAGGTAGTTATAGTTTCTGTCTAGTGCACTTCACTTGAGGGAATTCTCCCTGTGGTAAATGGCTTGCAAAACTGTCCCCATTTCTTTATGGATCCCTCTACCTATACTCTTTACAATGTGAGTATCTCCTCCAACAAGAGGTGGTTCCCCACCCCGTGAGGTTGGGCTGGCTTTGGGATTTGCTTTGGCCAATAAAATATGGCAGAAATGAATACCATTCCAGTGTAGTCAAATACCATCAAAATATGATATATGTCATTTCAAAACTGACAGTGTGTGGATTTCCAGTCTAGATCTCAAGAGGCCTTGCTTGCTTCAATTTTTTCTCTTGGAGGCTTTCTACTACCACGTGAGCAAGCCAAGGTGAGCCTACTAGGGAATGAGACGTTAAATGAAGGAAAGACCAGTTGTCCCAGCTGAGGCCTCCTAGAGCAGCCCATGGCCAGCCAACCCCCAAACATGTGAGAGAACCCAATGGATATTGGCAGAGCTGCTTATCTGACCAACAGCTGACCACAAACACATAAGTGACCCAGGTAAGACCAAAACCGCTGTAGTAAACTCATAAGCAGTAAGAAATACTTAATGTTTTATATCACTGAGGTTTTGTGGTTGTTTGTTATGTGGTATGTGCTGGCTTTGGATCGCCCGGGAATCAGTCGCTGAAATAGAGTTAGAGGTGCAAAAAGCTTATTAGAGAGTAACACCTGTGAAAGGAGCAGGAGAGACAGAAATATTGGTCAAGGGGAACTGTCATACCACTATGCAGAGCTGACAAAGCCTCTGGTATCCGGTAGTGTAAATGGCTAGGCCCTTGAATCACCGCCTTACTCAGTCATTGGCCGCTTGAAAGCTGAGGCAGACACTGAAGGAGCTACCAACTAGAGGCTGCAGCTTACCACATTCTTTGTGCCTGGGCAGCAAGAGCTTTCTTAACGGGAATGACGCTTCTCTGTCTCTGCCAGAGTCCAGTCCTTGCACAGTGCAAATCCACTTCTCCATATATGTCCAGGGAGTGGCTCAGGTTAGCCTCCATCACTGCAGTTGGTCTCAGGGCCTCCACTAGTACTCACAGCCTCCCTTCTCCACTATCGATTCTAAATTCCTCTTGCCCTCAACTACCACCTCTGCTGGTGGTCTTGGTGGCTTACCCGGTGGTATGACCCAAACTTTCATTACTGAGGTATCTTAGTCCCTAGTAATCACATCCTTCGCAGGCTGGGGCTGCTTCACTTGTCTGTTCTATTACAATTGATCAAAGGAGAACCAAGAAGCATCCAAGTGAATTATCTGAATTCCTCACCTATGCCTCTCTGTTCCCGTTGTGCAAAATCAGCCTTACCCCCCACTGTTGATCAGAGTTAATTATCCCTGCCAAGATGGTCATTCTTCTTACCTGGTCCCTGGCCACAAGGAGCTCAAAGTACCCAGATGGCAGCCATAGTTTGTAATTCAATTGGACCCTTGCTGTCTTCTGGTGAGAGCATGCCCCTATTGGCAACCAGAACCTCTAACCCTGTAGAGTTCAGAAGCATAACTCAGTAGATCATCGGGAGTGATGGTAAGTGGGCGACATCTGCTTCCACTCTCTTGTTTCCAGATCCACATATTCTTCTGACTGGAGACACAGCACTATAAAAAGAAAGGTCTCTGATAGAATGTGCATACTGCATTCTGAAGGATTAAGCCCCATCTTCACAGGCTACTGCCTCCAACTTTGCACTTCAGCTGCACCTTCCTTCAGCAAGAACACACACACACACACACACACACACACACACACACACATATATATATATGAAACTAGAGGTAAGAGGCATAATATATAATAGCTTTTTAAAATAAGTACTATTTCATCCATCAAAAGCAAATCCAAAAAGCATGGGAGCATAAAATCCAAATCTCTCAAAGTCACATTCATGCAGCAAGCGATTATTATTTGTCCCTCTCTTCAAATAAAAATGAAGTCTATATTGCAAAATCAAGACCAGGGCTCTTAGGGGCTGTAGCATCAGGTTCAAAATATAATAAAATACGTGGAAGTGTGAAAAACAAGAGTTCATTTCCTGACAGAAGGACATTTTTATTCAAACTCTTGACACATCTGAAAAAGGAAAATGTTAGTGGTTTATATACAGTGACCTAGAGCTTCTAATGTTGTCTGGCCAGGTCAAGTTTTAATCTTTTTCCTTTGTTACTTCTTTCTTTCTCTTTATTCCTGTCTGCATTTTAACTTTTCAAAAATTTCCCCTTTTCCTCCTCTTTCCTTCTTCCTTTCAGATTGTCTATATCTCTTTCACTTTATTTCTCCTTGGCATTCTCTCTTAACTGCTGTGTGCCTCAGTTTCTTCATCTGTAAAATAGGGATAATAATAATAGCTATCTCACTAGGGAGATGTGAAGATTAAAATGAATTAATATATTATATTAGTTTGTTGAGGCTGTCATAAAAAAGTACTACAAACTGAACAGCTTAAACAACAGAAATTTACTGTCTCATAGTTCTGGAGGCTAGAAGTCCAAGATCAAGGTGTTGGGAGGGTTATGCTCCTTCTGAAGGTTCTAGAGAAGGATCTGTTCCAGGCCTCTCTCCTTGCTTCAGGTAGTTCCTTGGCTCCTGGCAGCATAACTCCAGTCTTCACGTGGTGTTCTCCTTGTGTGCAAGTCTCTGTGTCCAAATTTCTCCTTTTTTTTTTTTGCTAAGGAAGATTCTCCCTGAGCTAACATCTGTGCCAGTCTTCCTCTGTTTTGTATACGGGTCACTGCCACAGCATGGCCACCAAGTGGTATAGGTCCGTGCCTGGGAAATGAGCCCGGGCTGCCAAAGCAGAATGAGCTGAACATAACCACTAGGCCATGGGGCCAGCCCCAAATTTCTCCTTTTTATAAGCACACCAGTCATATTGGATTAGAGGATCACCCTACTCCAGTGTGACCTCATCTTAACTAGTTACACCTGCAGCTACTCTGTTTCTAGATAAGGTCACATTCTGAGGCACTGGGACTTTAACATAGGAAGTAGGGGGGATGGACACAATTCAACTCATAATGCATATGTAAAGCACTCAGAACAGTCACTGGGACATAAAAAGCACTATGTAAGTATTTCCTACTTACTGAGTGCATACTATGTGTGTAGCACTGTGCGAGGTACTGAGGATGTAAAAGTGAATCAGACACAGGTTTGTTCCTCAAGGAGCTCACAGTATGATAAGAGCCATGGTAGAGGTGACATAGGGTGACTATCATACATCCCTCTTTACTTGCCCATGATTGGGGCTGGGGATGGGAGGGGGTTCCTGGGACACAGGACTTTCAGTGCATACACCAGGAAAGTCTGGGGCAAACCAGGCCAAGTCAGTCACCCTAGAGGTGAGCAAGATGGGAGGATATAGGATCCAAGAGAGAACATAGGAGAGGCACTGTAGTGGAGACTGCTTATTTCCCCCAATATCTATTACCTTCTCGGCATTTGGTGGTCAAAAATAAAGACTACATTCTCCAGTGTCTCATGGCACTAGACATGGCCATGTGACTAAATTCTAGCCAATGGGAAATGGTGTACAACTTTAGAGAAATGTATTAAAGGGAAGGGGCATGCCCTTCATCACTCCTTTCCTCTGTTGACGAGAATTTGGATGTAATGGCTGGAACTGGAGCAACCATCTTTAACTATAAAATGGAAGCCAGATATTAAGAAACTAGAAGCCTGGACCATGATGATTATGGAGAAGGCATACCTATCAGACCTCACACATCTAGACTTCATTTATGTGAAAAAGAAATCAACTTCTACTCTTTAAAGCTATGATTATTTGGGGTTTTCCGTCACATAGTTAACGTAATTCAAACTAGTATGGACATTAAACTCTGTCTCAAACAGTCATGAAAGGAGGTAAGAGGCAAGGAAAGTGTTCCCAACAGGAGAAACATTATATGTAAAGGCTTGAAAGCAAAAGAGAGTCTGAAATAACTTTGATTTCACAATAGAGTGGACTAAATAATTGGGAAAAGACATTCCGATTACAAAATACCCCTGTCCCCAGTTCCAACGTGGAGGGGGTTTCCCCACACCACCAAGCGATCTTGTACACCACCTGAGTGTCCTACAGTCCAACTCAATTGTGCCACTCTCTACCTGGAGATAGCATCAGATTGGAGGTTCCAATGACCCGCCTTGGGTTTGGTTAATTTGCTAAAGTCAGAACTCAGAGAAACATTTTACTAACTAGATTGCTGGTTTATCCTGAAAGGATATAACTCAGAAACAGCCAGATGGAAGAGATGCATTAGGGCAGGGTATGGGGAAAGGGTGTGGAGCTTCCATGCCTTTTCTGATTGCGCCGCTCTCCCTGAATCTCCACATGTTCACCAACCCGGAATATCTCCCAACCTAGTCCTTTTGGGTTTTTATGGAGGCTTCATTGTGTAGGTATGGTTGATTAAGTCATTGGCTGTTGAACTCAATCTTCAGCCCCTCTCTCCTCCCTGGCGGTCCAGGGTGGGACTGAAAGTTCCAGCCCTCTAATCACATGCTTGGCTCCACGGGCAACCAGTCCTCGTTCTTAAGTGTGGTCCAAAAGATACCTCATTAACATCACAAAAGACACTTTTATTCTCCCTCATCACAGGAAATTCCAAGGGTTTTAGGAGCTCTGTGCCAGAAGAGGAAAGGAAGATTAAATATATATTTCTTATTATAAATCATGTTATCACTCCCCTAATAAATTAAGGGAAATCTCCAAGGGCTAAAAATGAGTTAGGAGCTATAACCAGAGTATTAATAATAGCTGACACACATATGGTACTAGTCTAACTGTTTTAAATATCTTAACTCACTTAATCCTATGAGTGACAACAACCCTATGAGGTTGATACTCTCTGTATCCTTATTTTACAGATAAGGAAACTAAGTCACACAAAGGTTATGGAAGATATAATGACAAGGTACAATGGATGTCCAACCAGAATTATAGAAAAGAGAAAAGAATTGAGGAAGGCAACATTTGAAAAGACAATGACTGAAAATTATCCACAATTAATAAAAATCATGAATCCTCAGATTAATGAATTACACCAAATCCCAAGTAGGTCTCTAAAACAATACTAACACACAAAAGAGTGATAGCTAACATTTATTGAGTACTTAAGAGTTAGGCACTATTCTAAGTGCATTATATAAATTATGTCATTTAACCTTCACAACAACCTTAAGAGATAGTTCCTACCATTGTCCCCAGTTTGCAGATAAGGAAACTGAGATACAGGGAGGTCAAGTGACCCTCCTAAGGTCACTGAGCCTGCATACGGTGAAGCCAGGATTGAAACTCAGACTATTAGATTCCAAAGAATGCACTTTTCACATCACTCCTATGCAAAATCTTCTCTAGGGGAAAGCAGTGAGTTTAGGATATTTAAGTGGAGTAGACCAGAAGGCAGTTAAAGAGATGGATCTCTTCTGTGTCCAAAAGAACTTTCTGTGATGATGGCTCTTGATCTATGTTGTTCAGTGTGATAGGCCATAAACAACACTAGCTATTGGACACTTGAAATGTAGCTAGTGCATCTGAGGAACTAAATTTTAAGTTTTATTTAATTTTAACTAATTAAAATTTAAATTTAAATCCCCACATGAGGCTAATAGCTACCATATTGGACAGCACAGGTTCAGAGATAATGAAGAGATCCAACCTGAAGACAGGTTCACTTGTCATCTGACCTCATAGAGAAATGGCTGGGTGCCTCTCAATTTTATTATTATTATTTTTTGGTGAGGAAGATTAGCCCTGAGCTAACATCTGTTGCCAATCCTCCTCTTTTTCCTGAGGAAGATTGGCCCTGAGCTAACGGCTGTGCCCATCTCCCTCTACATTATATGTGGGACACCTGCCACAGCATGGTTTGATAAGCGGTGTGCAGGTCCATGCCTGGGATCCACACCCACGAACCCTGAGCCACCAAAGCTGAGTGTGCCAACCCAACGACTACACCACTGGGCCAGCCCCTCTCTCAATTTAGTCGAAAAAAATTAAGATAGAAGTTGTTTCTTGAGCAGAGGACAGTCAAAATTACCTTTGAATAGCTTTGATTGCCTATGAAGAACTGTATGTATGTTTTGTTTATATCACCCTGCAGGGTAATATGTATGTGTAATGTATATAGAATGTTTAGAGTTAAGGAAGATGGAGAGAAACCTGCAAAAGACTGAAAATAAGTGTCTGGTGAGCTGAGAGGAGAACCAAAAAAAAAAAATATTGTCCAGTAGAACATGTGAAAAACATTGCAAGAAGAGAGTGCAACTCTGTCAGATGTTGCTGATAGCTTATTGAGTGTAATAACCAAGAGGGGTTATTGCCCACACTATTTAAATTATTCTTTTTCTCTCCAATACATATAGTAGAATACATACAAGTTAAATGCACATATCATGTGAATACATTATAAATATATGTATATATGTGTACATATATATTGCACATTTTTTGACATTTAAAACGTTGTATTAATTTTCTATTTCTCCCTAACAAATTAGCACAAATTCATCAGCTTAATACAACAGCCATTTAATACCTCACGGTTCTGTACGTCAGAAGCCCAGGTTGGCTCAGCTGGGTTTTGTGGTTAGGGTCTCCCATGGCGAAAATCAAGGTGTGGGCGAGGCAGGCTCTTATCTGGAGGCTCTGGAGCAGAATCTGCTTCTAAACTCATTCAAGTTGGCAGAATTCATTTCCTTGTGGTTGTAGCACCAAAGTCACCACTTTCTTGCTGACTCGCAGCTCCTGGAAGCTGCTCTCAGGTCCTTTCCACGTGGCCCCCTCCATCTTCAAGCCAGTAATGGGACGTCAAATCTTTCTTGTGCTTTGAATCTCTGGCTTCCTCTTCTGTAACCAGCCAGAGAAAACTCTCTGCTTTTAAGGGATTCATGTGATAATGTGAGGCCCATCCAGAAAATCTCCTTTTTGCCCTACAACATAGCATAATCACAGGAGTGATACCTCATTATATTCATTATATTCATAATTTCCACCCACACTCAAAGAGGTGAGGGTCATTGGGGATCGTCTTAAAATTCTGTCTACCATAAATTTTATCGCATCTACCTTTAAAATGATGTAAGATGGAAAATACTTTTGGGTTGAGAAATCTAAGTTTCCTAAATAGAGTACTTTTTGATTCCATAATGTCTTGAAAATCGGTGAAATACCATTATACAAAATCTGTATTTAAAATTTGGCCAACATCTGTTGAACCTCTGTTATGAATTAAGCACTGTTTTAGGCACTGGGGATACAGAAGTAAATAAGGCAGACCCAGCTCCTCATGGCTTCTCCTCACTATCCTATCTCTGTCTTTCACTCCTCCTTCACTTTTGTCCCCCATACAAGGATCAAGTAGGTAATATGAATGAGTAAGACAATAAGGAGTTGAGAAGATTGAGGTAAATGGGAGACTTCACATCCGTCTAACAGGAGCTCAGCTCCAATAGGAATGTAGGACCAGTCTTGCCAAGTGTTCTGGTTAGGAGAGCAGAACCCAACCTGGTACCCAAAGCAACAGTTCACCAAAAGGGATCTTAGGGCCAATGCAAAGAAGTCTATTACCAGATATCCTGTCAGGAAAAAGTGCCATGCTAGAAAGAGAAAAGTATTAAACTGGGAAATGATAGGAGCAGGGGAGGTATCGGTCAGTAGCCAGAGGAGCTGAAACACAGGGATACCTGAACTGGGCACCAGACAGAGCCTTGAGCAACAAATCCAGGTACTGTGTGCTATACATGCAGAGAAAATGAGTGAAAAGAAAGGTTAAGGTCTTTGGATCCATTCTTAGGAGTGTTGGGGTTGGCATCGCTGGAAGTGGTCTTTTATCAGGTAAGGCTTTTCTGTAGACCTCCTTTCCAGCCTTATTTTTCCTGCTTCCCTGCATGGAAAAGCTGCCAAGCAAGACCACTAGCTGGTCTCTGAATGGGCCCTGAGCTGACCCTTGAAAACACCAACATTTGGTGTTTTCAAGGGTCAACCTGGAGCACCATCTTGCCCCACTCCACTAGTGGACATCCTCCATGTCTTTCTGGCTCAATTAGACACGCTACCTTCCTTAGGAAGCATCTCTTGAACCTCCTTCCCTTCGCAGTCTGCGTACTGTTTAGCCTCTATTTAGCCCCCTTGCCACTTTCTACTTCCTCTTGTGAACATTTCATATTTATCTGGTATTATAATTGTCTGTAGATGCATCTCATTCACCCATATATTATTGCCAAGTGCTCTATACCCCAAGAAAAGACAAAAATTTAATATTACTCTATGCCTTATGTCTGAATAGTCTATGCCCTTACAATCTTACATCTTAATAGTCTATGCCCTTGCTACAAAGTGTGGTCCATGAACTACCGGCATCAGCATTACCTGACAGCGTGTTTAAATACAGAATATCAGCTCCACCCTAGACCTACTGAATCAGAATCCACATTTTAATAAGATCTCCCAGGTGATTCACGTGCAAAGTCTGAGAAGCACTGTTCTATGCACTCACAAGTCCAATACTCTTGCAATATAGTAATAAAAATGTCTAACTTTAACCCTCTGATACAATTGCTTGTAGTTTTCTGGTATTATAGACTCCAAACTCCACCAGAGCAGGGACTGCCTCTGCCTGGATTGTGATTGTATTCTCAGTGCGTTACACAAGCTGGGCACATTGTAGATCCTCAACAACCAGTTTGGTTAAATAAGTAAATAAATATTGGCAGAAAACAGTTAGATTTTTATTATAGGAACAAGAAAGTATGGTATTGAAATGACCTCTGTTGGTTTGCTTTCATTTAAAATGTACTTTAAAAATATATCAAATTAATCAGTATTGGTAATGTTCTTAAATTATTCTTAATTGAAATTCAATGCTAATGTTTTTTTCTGTTATATTAAAATCAATGCCAAATATATTATTGAAAATAACTAAACAGAAATTAATTTTCATTTTCTCAACCGGAAGAGTACAAATAGCATTCAGCTCTTTCAATTTAAAGCGTATGATGCTTTCAAAGGAATAACAGAGATCAAAGGTGACTTTCTACTTATTTCTATTTCTCACAATAAGAAGCCATAGGATGATGAAAGGAAATGCCCCCACATGTAAGCATTCCAACCATCTAGGGGAGAAAGCAGATGGGTCTTCTGTAAAGGCTTGGACTTGGTCAATTTCAATTTCATTTCCTGAAGTTTCTTTGCAAATTGGTTTCTTTGCAAAACTTGTTATGCATGGAATCTTGATTTGCTGTGCTTCCCTCTAATTTTGCTTCTGGAAGACAAACATTTTTGCTTGTCTTTGCTTATGTAGCATCTCCGTAGCAATTGTCAGAACTCTTCCTCAGCAACAAACCCACCACATTGACCTTAGCAAGCCCAAAAATGTCTTACACAGAGCTTGTTTTATTTCGTGCACTCCAAAGGGAATGTTCAGCTTCAGCAGTTCTCAGAGCTAAATATCATGAGCAAATTAGTGGGACTGACACATTGTGTGAACTTCGGTACTTGGAAGCCTTTTGTAGCTTGACTGTGACCAGTCTCCACCGACCACTGTTGCCCTCCCAAATCCTCTGTGCTCCAGTTACACTCAGCTTCTCTCTGTCCCCAACACACCCTTCTCTTTAATATCTCTGTCATGAGACGTGATATTACCTCTGCCAGGATCACTGAGACAGCAGGAATATAGAGAGAACACGGACTTTGGGTAAACCCAAGTTCACTTCCTTATACTGTGACTTTTGAGCAAGTTAATTAACTGCTTTGAACTATTTATTGATCAGAGATAGTAAGAGATAGCAATATCTAGTGGTTAGGGCTATTGTAAAAACTAAGTGAAATAACAATAATAATAATTAACATTTAATGAGCACTTATTATGTGGCATTACTGGGCCGAGTGCCTTCATTATCAGAATTAATTCTTATATCAACAGGACACCTACCTTTTTAGTAACCCTTTCCATACTGTGAAATGAGTTTTTTTGATATATCTGTCTTACATACTAAATCATTGGCTCCTCAAGGCCTAGAAAATTATCTTCTTATTGCTCTTGGAATCAAGCAAACACTGTGCCTGACATAAAGTAGGGAGCCAATGAATGTTTATTTAATGGATTGATGGTATGGCATTGTTGATGTTTTGGCTATCTCTGCACTGTCACCTCCCCTCTCCAAGTCTCAAGTGTTCACCTATTAAAAGTAATACTTACCTTGGAGAGTTACTTTGAAGATTAAAAATAACAATGTGCCACAAAAAGACATGGAAGAAACTTAAATGCATATTGCTAAGTGAAAGAAGCCAGTCTAAAAAGACTACATACTATATGATTCCAACTATACGATACTCTGGAAAAGGCAAAATTATGGAGACAGTAAAAAGATCAATGCTTTCCAGGGGTTCGAGGGAGGGAGAGAGGATGAATAGGTGGAGTACAGTGAGTTTTTAGGGCAGTGAAACTATTATGTATAATGCAAATGTAACTATTTGTCAAAACCCATAGAATGTACAATATTATACATTTGTCAAAACCCATAGACTGTATAACACAAAAAATGAACCCTAATGTAAACTGTGGGATTTAGCTAATAATACTGTATCAATATTGGCTTATCAATTGCAACAAATATACCATATTAATGCAAGATGTTAATAAAAGGAGAAACTAGGTTGGGGAGTGAGGAGTATATGGGAACTCTGTACTTTCTGCTTAATTTTCCTGTAACCCTAAAATTGCTTTTAGAATTGCCTATTAAGGGCCAGCCCCGTGGCTAAGTGGTTAAGTGAGCGTGCTCTGCTACTGGCGGCCCGGGTTTTGGTCCCGGGCGCGCACTGACGCACCACTTCTCCAGCCATGCTGAGGCTGCATCCCACACACAGCAACTAGAAGGATGTGAAACTATGACATACAACTATCTACTGGGGCTTTGGGGAAAAAAAAGGAGGAGGATTGGCAATAGATGTTAGCTCAGAGCTGGTCTTCCTCAGCAAAAAGAGGAGGATTAGCATGGATGTTAGCTCAGGGCTGATCTTCCTCACAAAAAAAAAAAAAAAAGAATTGCCTATTAATTATTTATAAAGAAAAAATAAAAATAATGTGTGAAGGTAATAATCTTTCAATATATGATAGGCTTTATAAGAATTACATTCTGCAAGTATTTATTGAATGCCTATCTGTGCTAGGCACAGTGCTAGGCACAGCAGTTGCATAGATGGAAGACTTTGTCTCTATCTTCAAGGGATTCAAACCTAACAAAAGGCACAGAGAGATAAACAGATAGTTTTCAATATAGTCTGACAAGCACAGGTATGCTCTGAGGAAGCTCATCTAAGCTGGTCTGGGGAGGAGCAGTGGCTGGGGCAGGGAAGTCTTACTGGAGGAAGTTATGTCTGAAGTGAGTCTTGAAAATAAGCAGGCATTAACCAGGCAAAGAAGAGGGGAGAGTATAAGAAGGTACTTCCAGGCACGATCAAAGAGAGAGTTGTGAACACACTATTCAGGGAATTACAAATAGTTGAATATTGTGAACAAGAGAAAAAGGCTCTAGGGGCCACAGGTAAAACTGGCAAGATAGGGAGAGGTGAAATCATAAAGTGCCTTTGTATGCCATGCTAAGGGATCCATCGATGGGGCAACAGGAATCCATGGAAGGGTTTTAAGCAGCAGAGTGACCTGGTAGCCAGGAACAAGATTGAGAAGGGCCAGTATTTTGGACTCAGCTCCCTCTCCTTGTCATATCCTTAGCTTCTGTGCAGCATTGGTGCTACCACTTAGGTGGTTTGTTTTCCTGGAAAGGGTCTAGGTGCTGGCAGCAGGTGAAGACTTGGAATTGGAGATTTTGGCTGCCAAATGCAGATGATGTAGGCCATGAAATGGAAGCAGAGAAGATGGATGCTTTCTCGGGCTGCTCACGGCCCATTGAGGCTGCTTTTCTGCAACACAGACTGTTTCCTCTTCAATCCACTACTCATTGGCTCAATCCTCAGGATACCCTCTCCAAAGTCCCAGGAGAGGAAATAATCGACATGTGTAAGGAATACCCACTATCAAACATTCTTTTTTTCTCAAATATTTTATCAACCACTATATGTGGTTAGTATAAAAACTGAGCAGCAAGCAGAAACCCAGATGTGTAAGAAAAAGGCATGAAGGCACTGTTAGATGAAGATCTCAAAGGTAAACTGAACAGAATTTCTAGTCCAAAATCTGGCTTTAGCTTCCTTGAAAGTATGTAATAGCCATTTCTGGAGAAATCAGTGGGCAAGGTCATAGAGTGAGACCTGGGAAACACAGAACTTATTATAGTTGGGACAATTGGCAGGTGGCCTGGGTAGAGGACATCTGGCAAGACTGGTGAGGGTTGCTCTGTATTTTTTGCTTCTAAGTTCACCAAAGCCCATCTCCAGTTCTGGAGTAGGTCAGACAGAAAACTTCCGTAGAGTTTAATGAGCGTCTTCTGCTTACCCAGGCAGTAGTTCACAGTGGGGGGGATGAGGCGAGAGGTGGGCAGAACAGAAACTCCATTAAAACATGGGTAAGGCAAAGCTAATACAAATAACAGGCTGGATCAGGCTCACCCAGGCATTCCATACTCAGATTTTAAAAAGTGGTATAATGGCTCCACTTCTCTTAGGGTAGGGAGAGGGGCAGTCACTCAGAAGAAAGGAGTGGGAGAAGAGGGTATAAAAGTAGTACAACTTCTCAAGCAGCTTCCAACCTCCAGCCAGTTCCCTTATTTCAGCCCTCTTGCATCTTCACTCCATATCCAGAAGGTCTTGCAATGCCACTAACTTAGCATTTGGTTTTCTCAGGTCTGCCAAGTCCTTGATCATTGCTTTCTAGTCTCCAAAATTCTGTTGCTGTTGCTTCTTCTCTCTCTCTCCCCATCCTTCTGAGTTTTAATGGGGTTCTAGAGGGAGTTAAATTAGATGCATTTGTTCAATCCATCATTTTTGCCTAGAACCAAATGTCAAACATTCTAAAAAACTGAGATTCATTTGTCTAACAAATATTGAGCGCCTAGGATATTTCGGGCGCTTTGATAAATGCTGGAGAGGAACTATGATTTATCTTCCATCGTGAGGACTGATGCTCTAAGGTAATGGTGTGAGAGGAAAGGGTCTCTTTCCTTGCTACCACTCTGAAATCAGAATTTTATCTTATGGGGACTGCTCTATGCTCGGGTTACTTGGGCAGCTTTGTAACTGATCCTGATTTGAAACCACATCTAGAAGCTTTGGATCATTTCTGATGTCACGAACCCATTCCCCCCACCTTGGCTGTGTTTCTGAGTGTCTGTAGGTTAATTGGCATAATACCTAATTCCAAGACTGTATGTGGTGTCAGGGCTGATTTATCTTAAAGACTGCTCATTGTGAATACTGCATAAGCAGAGATCAGGCTCTCAGACGCTGACTGAAGGATAGGTATGCAATTGTCTTAACAGAATCCTAACATGCCCCTGATTGTGTGTCTATTCCTGGTGGCCATTTATTCTAGATCTTTTCTTCTCAAAGTTTGGCAATGAGCTTCGATGATTACCATGGTAGAAGGAGGATAGGAGAGAAGTGTGACAATTATTGAGTGCCTACCATGTGCCAGGCAGTGACCTCGATACTTCACATTTAGTCATTCATTTAATTTAATGTTATTCTGTAATAAATTCATAAGCACGGCAAAATTCTCCTGGAACAAAGCAAATAATTCAAGCATTTGTCAGACTCTATTTTCACTCTTCTCCTCACTTAGACTTCATACTCCTGTTCTACATTTCTTGTATTCTATTTTACAAAATCTCTTGAAGCCAAACAGACATATTTACATAAATCACTGCATATGTGGGTGTGTTCCCAGGATATGTTGATAACCCTAGTCCACCTTGTTTTTATATTTCCAAGAGATAAACTACATACATGTAGCAGCACAGCCCAGCTGCTTTGAGGGCAGGTTTGGGGCACCAGTGGAATGGAAAGAGGCCAGGCAGGATCCCATCAGGACTAACCCTCATGAGCAATACAGGTAGCTGCTGTTTTTGTCTGAAATGCCAGAGTCCATCAATGATAAGGTTTTACTTTGAACAAACTTTCTTTTGGCCCCCAAACATTGTCCTGATGTTAAAAGGATGCACAGCCTTGTTTGAATGGATTGTGTCATTTGAAGTTTCTGGCCCTGACTGTTGATCAGAGTCCAGATGAATTGGGAAAGAGAGAAAATTACCTCTGCTTGTTACTGGTATCTTATGTTGACAAGGAACTGAAAGACCTCTGGAGTTCTTTATCTTGTACATTGAGTCAGGAAAATCACACACTAAGGACATCTGTTAAGTAATACCGATATTAACAATAACGTCTTATTTTTGCATAGTACTCAGAGGTTACAAAGCATTATTATACACACTAGTTCCTTTAAATAGCCTTGAACTTGGTTTTCTTTGATTTATTATTGTGTAATTTAAAGATTACTCTGTAAATTTATTAATGACTAACACAATAAACATGCTTTATCAACTAGCAATTTTCTAATCTCAACTTAAAGGTATGGTTTATATTGAAAATCGTCCGCCTACCCCTCGCAATAATAGCACCTGAAAAAATCAGGAGAACAAGGAAGTATGGTAAAAAAGCTGTTTGAACCTTAAAAACAGTACCTTAGACAGAATCATAAAATCTCAGGAAGGGGGAAGAAATGCTGAAGGTCAGCTAGTTCAAACCTCTATCTAATTCTCTTCTACATTCAAATATCCTCCCCCAGGGGAAGGCCCTGTACTCTCTAGGAAACACTTTGCATTTCCTAGATAGTGGATTGCTCCTCAGATCCAGAAGGCAGTTTACTGCAGGAGGTGGGAGAATAAGAGGCAGTGGATAAGGAGCTGGAAAAGGAGGACAGAAAGGGAGAGAAATGGGAACTGCCTTAGGGAGAGAAGTGAGAGGAGAGTTTATTCCTTCAATAGATCCTGATCCCTCACAATGGCCCTAGCATAGTTGGTGCTGTGGGGATACATAGGGGGCAAAAATAGACCCTGACTTCAAGGAGTTTACAGCCTAGTGCAGGAGGAAGAGCCTTTCATATGAAGCAGTTAAATGTAGAGTGTGCCAGTGAGTCACCCCTTGAACTCTGAGAATTGACTAATAAAATAACAGCAAATCAAATGACACTGGACACAGGTACTTTAAAGGCACTGAACAACTCAAAGTCCTGGTGCGTGATTTGTCTAGAGCGGAATTGGAGATACTGACTTATCTAAATGAAGAATTTATTAACCAATTAGAGAAAAGTTACAAGTTAGGACCAAAAAAGGAAGTCTGAGTGGGTCTTGGGTTCTGTCAGAAAACAAAATTCAACCGAGCAAATTTGAACATCTAACTGGCTTTATTCAAAGATTCATGACTCTGGCAGCATTCTGTGTAGCAAGTAGAAAGGAGTTCTGAGGAGCTGTACAAAATGGAAGGCTTTTATAGGCAAAAGGGGGTGGAAAAAGGAGGTTTCTAACAAAGAGTGGATTGTTTCAGGCAAAGTCACTTTCCTTTGGGGGAAGGTCAGGGGTCTGTCATGTATATTACCTCACTAGTGCTGACCAGGTAATTCCAGATTGACTGGTTAAAGGTCACATTCCTGAGAGAGGCTGAAACTGCAATTAGATTAGATATTAAGTCTTGGTTTGCTGATGTGGGGCTTAGCACAAGTGACTCCATTTTGGGCCTATTATTTCCTTTTATACAGTTCCTAATCCCATTCTGAGGAGAGACCCAAACTCAGCCTGCAAAGGAGTTCCCAGTTGGGGAGAGGGCTTGACAGGAGCCTGGAAGTGCCACAGCCACGACTGCCCACTACCCTTTAAGTCCACCCTTAACAACAACCTTCTGCATGATACTTGGTTTTGAAGCCATATCTGCTTGTGAAGTTTCCCTGAACACGGTCCCCCATCTTCCAGGTAGAGTTAACCACTCCCTCCTCTGTCCCCCTTGTGTACATACCACTCTTTTGTGTGTGTGTGTGTGAGGAAGATCAGCCCTGAGCTAACATCCATGCTAATCCTCCTCTTTTTGCTGAGGAAGACTGGCTCTGAGCTAACATCTATTGCCAATCCTCCTCCTTTTTTTTCCCCCCAAAGCCCCAATAGATAGTTGTATGTCATAGTTGCACATCCTTCTAGTTGCTGCATGTGGGACGCGGCCTCAGCATGGCTGGAGAAGCGGTGTGTTGGTGCGCGCCTGGGATCCGAACCTGGGCCGCCAGTAGCAGAGCTCGCGCACTTAACTGCTAAGCCACGGGGCCGGCCCCTGTACATACCGCTCTTACGGACCAATCATACCACACAGTATTTGTAGTGTTCAACTTACACATCTGTCTTCCCTACCATACTGGAAGACAAGGAGCCAGTCCTTGACATTTTTGTGTTCTTGGTGCCTCTGTACAGTGGCTGGCACTCAACAGATACTCAATCAATATTTAAATGACAGGATGAAGGACTGAATAAATGAATGAATGGATAAATGATTGAATAAATAAAGGGGTACATGGAGAGTTAATATGAGCAAAAACTTCAAGTCAACAGAGTGTACCCAGGGAACAATGGCAAGAACAACCTGCATGAAGCATGTTTGGAAAGAGTCAAAAGAAAATAGGTTAATAGAATTAGGCCAAATAATGGAGGGCCTTGAGAGTCAAGAAACATTCCTTTGTTTATTCATTTGTTCAACAAAAAATTTGCTGTAATCTCTTTTAGGTAGTGTGGATGATATAAATCTAGTCTTTAGCCTAAGGGAGTACACAATTGAGTAGGAGAGGATGCCATCACAAGAGCTACATTAAAAGGCAGATGATGGTAAGAGTGGTCGGAAAGGCACAACCAAGGAGCCCTAGGAGTTCAAGGATCAATAAGTCACTTCTAGTTGTGCTGATAGAAAAGCATCTGAGCTGGCCTTCAAGGGTAAGAGGACCAGCAGAAGGCATGACATCAGCAAGGAAGCAGAGATGGGACCACGCAAGGCATGGAGGTGAAGCTGAGAATGGCTCCCCAAGGCTGAAGCAAATCCGGAAACAGAGGGGTGAGGCAGAGGATAAAGATGTCAGGAGAGGTTGGCTGAGATTGTGGAGGGTATTTGTCAGGCTAAGGCAGTTACACTCTATTCTGGAGGAGTTGGGGAATGTGTGGTGACTTGCTGCATGTTAGGGTAGTGCTAATTACCGTGAACACGTCAACCCAGCCCTGGATAAAAAGGCGAGGTAAATCTTTTTGACAGGCCTACCTGAGGTTTTGAAATTTATAATTAGGTGTCAAATGCTGAGATAGTTTCTGAGGTTTTTACGTGGTAACCCGTTCTTCACATGCTGCCCTTTCATTGCACCAGATACTGTCATTATCATTGCTTAGCGTTCTAAGACAGACCTCAGTTGAGACAGATAACCACAGACTGGGAACATGGGAGGTTCTCCCCCTCCTAGTTATAATATGCTTGATCATGGGGTCAGTGAAGTTGCTTGCAAAACTACTATGGAAACGTTCAGTTTGAGTTAACAGTGCCTGGCACTTATTAAACCCTCATGTTAGCCATGTATAGCTAAATTCAACTATGGGAAAAAGATTTCATTTTCTATAGTCTTGGAACAGAATCCAAGTGTATTTTTCAGGATTCTATTGGTTGTAAGTGACCAAAGCCCAAACCGGCTTATTCTCAGCATTAGATTTATTGGATAGATACTGGGATTGCTCACAGGGCTGAAAGAAAAGCCAGAACAGACAGAGGATTCCCGGGAGATGGCAGAGTAGGAAGCACCAGGAATCTGTCTCCCCAACTAGACAACAATTGCACTGGTAGAATCTGTCTGATGTAACTATTTTGGAACTCTGGAGTCTACTGAAGGCTTGCAACTATCAGCGGAAGGCTGGAATGGTAAATTGTAGTCAATTTCAGCTCTTAGCATGCTAGCCCCTATCCCTCTCTCTTAGCATGCTAGCCCCTGTTCCCATCCCCCACCTCTAGTCTCAGGGTAGGCAGCTGTGCATGTGTTCTTGGAGCAGTTTGCACACAGCTTGTGGGAGCCAGGGTGGGCAGAAAGGACCTTGTCCTCCAAATATTGGGGATCTGTTCTCTGATTGCTCCTTTTATTTTATTTTATTTTTTTTTATTGATGTTTTAATGGTTTCTAACATTGTGAAATTTTGGGTTGTACATTTTTGTACATCACCCCATATATGACTCCCTTCACCCCTTGTGCCCACCCCCCACCCCCACTTCCCGGGTAACCACAGTCCAGTTTTCTCTGTCCATGTGTTGGTTTATATTCCACATATGAGTGAGATCATACAGTGTTTGTCTTTCTCTTTCTGGCTTATTTCACTTAACATAATACGCTCCAGGCCCATCCATGTTGTTGCAAATGGGACGATTTTGTCTTTTTTTATGGCTGAGTAGTATTCCATTGTATATATATACCACATTTTCTTAATCCAATCGTCAGTCGAGGGACACTTAGGTTGCTTCCACTTCTTGGCTATGGTGAATAATGCTGCAATGAACATAGGGGTGCATAAGCCTCTTTGGATTGTTGATTTCAGGTGCGTTGGATAGATTCCCAGTAGTGGGATGGCTGGATCATAGGGCATCTCTATTTTTAATTCTTTGAGGAATCTCCATACCGTTTTCCATAGAGGCTGCACCAATTTGCATTCCCACCAGCTGTGTATGAGGGTTCCTGTTTCTCCACATCCTCTCCAACATTTGTTGTTTTTTGTCTTGGTAATTATAGCCATTCTAATGGGCGTGAGGTGGTATCTTAGTGTTGTTTTGATTTGCATTTCCCTGATGATTAGTGATGTTGAGCATCTTTTCATGTGCCTATTGGCCATCTGTATATCTTCCTTGGAGAAGTGTCTGTTCATTTCCTCTGCCCATTTTTTGATCGGGTTGTTTGTTTTTTTGTTGTTCAATTGTGTGAGTTCTTTATATATTATGGTGATTGCTCCTTTTATTATTATTTTTTTTTATTGGGTAACATTGGTTTATAACATTATATAAATTTCAGGTAAACATCATTATATTTTGACTTCTATGTAGACTATACCAGGTTCACCACCAAAAGTCTAGTTGCCATCTGTCACTGTACAAATGTATCCTTTTACTCCTTTCACCATCTCCCCCCCTTGCTTCCCCTCTGGTGACCACCAATCTATTCTCTGTGTCTATGTGTTTGTTTGCTGTTGTTGTTCTTTTTATATTCCACATATGAATGGAATCGTACAGTATTTGGCTTTCTCCATCTAACTCATTTCACTTAGCATAATACCCTCAACATCCATCCATGTTATCGCAAATGGCAAGATTTCATCTTTTTTATGGCTAAGTAGTATTCCATTGTGAATATACACCACATCTTCTTTATCCATTCATCCACTGATGGGCACTTAGGTTGTTTCCAAGTCTTGGCTGTTGTGGATAATGCTCCAATAAACATAGGGTGCATGTATCTTGTTGAATTTGTGTTTTCATGTTCTTTGGATAAATACCCAGAAATGGAATAGTTGGATCATATGGTAGTTCTATTCTTAATTTTTTGAGGAATCTCCATACTGTTTTCCATAGTGATTGCACCAGTTTACATTCCCACAGCAGTGTGTGAGGGTTCCCTTTTCTCCACACCCTTTTGAACACTGTTTCTTCTTTTTAATAATAGCCATTCTGATGGGCATGAGGTGATATCTCATTGTAGCTTTGATTTGCATTTCCCTGGTAATCAGTAGTGTTGAACATCTTTTCATGTACCCCTTGGCCATCTGTATATCTTCTTTGGAAAAATGTCTGTTCAGATCCTCTGCCCATTTTTTAATTGGGCTGTTTGCTTTTTGTTATTGAGTTGTATAAGTTCTTTATATATTTTGGATATTAACCTCTTTTCGGATATATGATTTACAAATATCTTTCTGCAATTGATAGGTTCTGATTGTTGCTTCTGATCTCAGAGGTGCAGCCAAAGAGGCCATTGTTGTTGTACCTCTGAGATAGGTATCTAGGTAGACATGAGCAGGGGATCATAGTCGGAGACCTTGCTGCATCAGTGAAGCGTCTTGCTGGCATCCTACAAGATGCAGATAAAGGGGAACTGAGACCTGCCTGGTGCCGCCACCAGAGTCTGAGATCTTCAACTAGGATGATAAAGATAAAAAGTGCACAAACAACACACAATGCCTTCTGCTATACACCTCTAGAGGACATTGAACTTTCTCTAATTTACATACACATTCCATATGCATTAGCCCCCCTTCCACGGGGGATGACTGCCATGACAGTTCTGGAGAATCCCCTACAAGGTCAAGAACTCCTCCTCCTGATGTGTGGGTGGAGGAAAAACCATTATTGGCGGATAACCAGATAATGCTGATTTTCTTCTAAACAACTCAAATAAAAATAAAAGTAACTCAAGACCTGGGACAGATGTGTTCACTGGCCCTGCTGGCTACTCACTTGGAGTGTATCTGACCTTTTGTCTAATAAATCTTTGCTTGCTTGCTGTTGCTGTTGTTTTGGTGTTTGAATTCCTCTCTTATGCTGACCAAGAACCTGGGCAATTGGAATTTTCAGTCAGGTTACACCTCCACCCATTGTTGCAATTCCCTCTCCCCAACTGAAGTGACTTCTAGGGGATTTAAAGGGCTAGTGCCCTTCCCCCGTTCATTTTTTCTTTATTGCCTTTTAGGAGCCAGACATTAAAGACTAGGATGTTCAAAAGCAACTGCTTATATGAGGGAAATTAGAAAGTCACTGAAAGGCATAGACTCAGAAAAGACCTGAGAAGACCTTAAATTTACACTTTTGGCTGAACCTCAGCACAGATAACTTACAACAATAAAAAAAAAACCAAAACAACAATAAAAATAAACAAAAAACAGCAAACACTGGGAAAGGAGGAGAATCTGATTTCCAGAGTTTACACATTATTAGATTTAAATGTCCAATTTTCAACAAAAATATCACAAGGCATACAAAGAAATAGGGAAGTATGGCCCATTTAAATGAAAAAAAAAAAAATCCACAGAAACTGTCCCTGAAAAAGTCTTGACGATGGGTCTTTTAGACAAAGATTTGAAAACAACTGTCTTGAAGATGCTCAAAGAACTAAAGAAAGTCAAGAAAAAGATGTATGAACAAAATGGAAATAAAATAAAGAGATAGAATACCTAAGAAGAAACCAAAGAGCGATTATGGAATGGAAAAGTACAATAACTGAAATGCAAAATTCTCTAGAGGGATTCAAAGGCAAATTCAAGCAGGCAGAAGAATCAGTGAACTTGAAGATGGGGCAATGGAAATTATTGTATCTGAGGAAGAGAAAGAAAAAAGATTGAGAAAAATGAGTAGAGCCTAAGGGACCTGTGAGACACCATTAAGCAGACTGAGATACGCATCATGAGAGTCTCAGAGAGAGAGGGGGGAGGTCTTGAGAGAGAGACAAAGGGCAGAGAGAATATTTGCAGAAATAATAACTGGAAACTTTCCAAGTTTGATGAAAGACATGAATATAAACAACAAAGACGCTCAATAAACTCCAAGATGAATTCAAAGAGACTCACATCAAGACATATTATAACCAAACTTTCCAAAGACAAAGACAAGGAGAATCTTGAAAGTAGTAAGAGAAGCTGCTAGTCACCTACAAGGGACTCTTAATAGATTATCAGCAGATTTCTCATCAGAAACTTTGGAGGCTAGAAGGCAGTGAGCTGATATATTCAAAATGCTAAAAGAAAACACTGTCAACCAAGAATGTCTTTCAGAAGTGAGGGAGAGAGGCCAGCCCCATGGCTTAGCGGTTAAGTGCACGCACTCCGCTGCTGGCGGCCTGGGTTCGGATCCCGGGAGTGCACCAACACACTGCTTGTTGGGCCATGCTGAGGCAGCGTCCCACATACACCAACTAGCAGGATGTGCAACTATGACATACAACTATCTACTGGGGCTTTGGGGAGAAAAAGGGAAAAAACAGAAAGAGGATTGGCAATAGATGTTAGCTCAGGGCTCGTCTTCCTCAGCAAAAAGAGGAGGTTTGGCACGGAAAAAGGAAAAAAAAAAAGAAAAGAAAAGTGAAGGAGAAATTAAGACATTCACAGATAAACAAAAACTGTGGGACTTAATTACCAATAGACCTCCCCTGCAAGAAATGCTAAAGGGAGTCCTGTTGGTTGAAATGAAAGGACACTAAACAACAATTTAAGCTGTACGAAGAAATAAAGATCTCATTAAAGGTAAATACATGGGTGATTATAAAAACTAGCATTATTGCAACAACAGTTTATAACTCCACTTTTTGTTTTCTATACGATTTAAAAGATTAACACGTTAAAAAAATCAATTATTAGTCTAAAAACTAGTATTATTGTAATTTTGATTTGTAACTTCACATTATTTCTACATAATTTAATAGACTAATGCATTTAAAATACTTATTAGCTTATGTTTTGGGGCACACAATGTCTACAGATGTTCACCCCTGTTCATAGCAACATTATTCACAATAGCCAAAAGGTGGAAACAAACTAGGTGTCCATTGACAGATGAATGGATAAGCAAAATGTGGTACAGTCATGTGCTGCATAACGACATTTTGGTCAATGACAGACCACATATTAGACTGTGGTCCCATAAACTTATTACCATATAGCCTAGGTGTATAGTAGGCTATACTGTGTAGGTTTGTGTAAGTACACTGTATGATGTTTGCATAGTGATGAAATGGCCTAACGACACATTTCTCAGAACGTATCTCCATTGTTAAGCAACACATGATTGTACATACATACAATGGAGTATTATTCAACCTTAAAAAGAAGAAAATTCTGAAATATGCTACAACATGGATGAACCTTGAGAACATTATGCTAAGTGAAACAAGCCAGTCATAAAAAGACAAATACTGTTTATTTATATGAAGTATATAGAGCAGTTAAAATCATAGAGACAGAAAGTAGAATGGTGGTTGCCTGGATCTGGGAGGCAGGAGGGAATAGAGAGGTATTGTTTAATGGGTATAGAGTTTCAGTTGTACAAGATGAAAAGAGTTCTGGAGATGGATGGTGGAGATAGTAGTACAACATTATGAACGTATTTAATACTAGTGAATTGTACACTTAAAAATGGTTAAGATGGTAAATTTTATGTTATGTGTATTTTACCACAATAGAAAAAATTGGGGAAAAAGAAGATGCTATAACATGGATGAGCCTTGAAAACATTATGCTAAGTGAAATAATCTAGTCACAAAAGGACAAATATTATATGATTTCACTTATATGAGGTACCTAGAATAGTCAAATTCATAGAGACAGAAAGTAGAATAGAGGCTTCCCGGGGCAGGGGAGAGGAGGGAATGGGGAGCTATTGTTTAATGAGTACAGAATTTCAGTTGGGGAAGATGAAAAAATTTTGGAGATGGATGGTAGTGATGGCTGCAAACAACGTAAATGTACTTAATACCACTCAACTGTACACTTAAAAATGGTTAAAATGGTAACTTTTATGTTTTGTATATTTTACTACACCTACACACATAAAAGTTCACCACCCTCTAGGCATGAGTTCACTAGGAGCTCCAAGCTAAGGGACCTACTCAGGTCATCTTCTGTTCCAAAATTATGGGACAGAGGGGAAAAACCCCTGCTAGGGAATCTGACAAGTGCCTGTCAGTTACCCCAATACCCTCCCAGGACAGTCCCTGCCTTGGTTGGGGAGGCAGACTCCAAAACAATTTTAAAATAGCGTGAGAGTAGAGTAAGAATGTCCAGAAAAGACAAAATCCACAGAGACAGAAAGTCGGCTGGTGGTTGCCAGGGACTGGGGGAGGGGGAATGGTGAGTGAGTGCTAATGGGTACAGGGTTTCTTTTGAGGGTGATGAAAATGTTCTAAAGTTAGAGAGGGGTGAAGGTTGTACAACCTCATGAATATACTAAAATCCATTGAATGAATGGGTGAATTTTATGGCATATGAATTATTTCTCAATAAAGCTATTTTCTTTTTCTGCTGAGGGAGATATGCCATGGGCTAACATCCACACCAGTCTTCCTCTATTTTGCATGTGGGTCGCTGCCACTGCATGGCTGCTGACGAGCGTTGTAGGTCCACACCTGGGAACCAAACCTGGTCTGAAGCGGAGTGCACCAAACTTAACCACCAGGCCAGGGCCGGCCCCGTGGCTTAGCGGTTAAGTGTGCGTGCTCCGCTACTGGCTGCCCGGGTTCGGATCCCAGGCGCGCACCGACACACCGCTTCTCCGGCCATGCTGAGGCCGCATCCCACATACAGCAACTAGAAGGATGTGCAACTATGACATACAACTATCTACTGGGGCTTTGGGGAGAAAAAAAGAAAAAAAAAAGACCACTAGGCCATGGGGCTGGCCCCAGTAAAACTACTATTTTTTTTTAAAGTTATTGTTTTTAAAAAATTAAAAAAAAAAAAAAAGAAAAGCCAGAACCAGGCAGCTCTGGGTTCTTGGAGATTATAACTGGGCTTGAGGCCACCAGGACTCTCTATTTACCCTTCTCTTCATTTCCCTGGCTGGTGGGGAACATGGCTTCTGACAGCCCCAGATTCACAGCCTTCCTGCATCATGATCCAATAGGCAAGAGTGAGCTTCCTCCCCACAGCTCCATTAGAAAATCCTGGATAAGGGCTGGAAATGACTTGGTTTGATTCGTGTGTGCCTCCCGGGCCTAACACTGAAATGGGGTGGGTGGTGGGTATGGGGATGGAGCACCATGGTCAGCTCAGCATGAGTTACATGAACTTCCCTCTGGTCAGGGGGTCTGGGCTGTCGCCAGAAGGAGTGGGGAAGAGTGTAGGACAAAGAAAACAGCTGCTATGCAAAGGCAAACTGTCTCATGTAGATGCTCAGCTGATTTTGGCTAGAACTCAGGATTTCCTGATTCAAGCTCCAAAGACTTAAATTTATGATTGGGTTCCACTTCACTGAGTACGAATTAACTCTTCCTACACTTGAGTGTACCTTAATTATGCCTTAATTACTTCTGGGTCACTGACACATAGTCTAAGTCCCTCAAATTGTTTAATTTAAAAGGTATTACTTTTCACCTCTAAATCTGTTTATCTTCAAGAACATCTGTTTTTTAACTTTCTTAGCTCAGAAATAGAAATTTCAATATCGAAAAGCCAAGCTTATGCTTTAAAAGATACCTACAGTAGATTTTGTGAGTTTTTTCCCTGGAGACAGGGCAGTGATGTGGTCATGACTCACCAGCTGCTGATCTGTAGCAGCTCCTCCAGTGTCTGAACCTGGAATGGGAGCATTGGTGTCACCCCTGCTGGCTTAGAGCTGAAGAGGGAATAGAAGGGGAGGGTTTCATTGCTCATTCTTAAGCATCCAGTGTCGCTTGAATTCTGTTATGGGTTGAATCATATCTCTCCAAATTTCATATGTTGAAGTCCTAACTCCCTAGTACCTCAGAATGTGACCTTATTTGGAGATAGGGTCTCAAGTTAAAATGAGATCATTAGGGTGGGCCCTAATTCAACATGGATGGTGCCCTTGTGAAAAGAGGAAATCTGGAGACAGACTTGCACACAGGGAGAATGCCGCGTGAAGATGAAGGCAGAGATCAGGGTGACGGTTCTACATACCAAGGAATACCAAAGGATGCCAGCAAACCACCAGAAGCTAGGGGACAGGCATGGAACAGATTCTTCCTCACAGCCCACAGAAGGAACCAACCCTGCTGATACCTTGATCTTAGACTTCTAGTCTCCAGAATTGTGAGAAAATAAATTTCTGTTGTTTAAGCCACACAGTCTGTGGTACTTTGTTATGGCAGCTCTAGCAAACTAATATAGATCCTTCATAATGCTGGTGTACATTTACTAACACCCGCAGGGTTGGAGACACACCTTTTACTTTGCCTCTTTGGCCCATAAGCACGCCTCTTTCAGCCTAGTTCGGACCACGCATCTTTATCTCCCCCAGCCTTGTTCTCCTCTTACCTTGCGTTCCAATTTTTATCTCCTTTTGCCTACTTTGTGATCCACCATTCCCAGCCTCTCCAACATCTATTCTGGATCCTCCTCTGTTACCAATCCCTGCAGTAACCCACCTTGTGTCACCTCTTCATAGATCACAATCTGACTTAGAAGTTAACCTGTTCCCGGCGTGGGCTGAACTCAGCTGTCTAAACGCACTCCTAAAAGGCACTCAAAGAGGAAATGCTCCTTGAAGGAGCAGCAATGGAGTGATGTTCCTAAGGCCACAGTGGGCAAGAGTGAACCTTGAGTGAGAGAGGACCAACCATCACGTCACAACCATCATCATTCTTTTGCAACACTCCCAGTGGGGCCGCCAAAGTAATCCCTCTGGGATTTTGGATAATTTATTTCATCTCGTGGCTTTGGTTCCCTTATTCTGGGATTTAAAAAGAAATGGTTAAGACATAGGATTTGGAGTCAGAAAGATCTAGGTTCTAGAGGTAGCTCTGATATATTCTGGCTGTCTGACCTTGTGGAAATTCCTTACCTTCTCTGAGCCTCATCTGTAAAACAGGAATAATAATTTATGTATCAAAGGGTTGTTATGAAGATTAAATAAGATAATAATTATTCAAAGATACTGAAAGCTAACATTTATGTACAAGACACTAAGCTGCCTGAACCATTTCATTTAAAAATGTTTTTAAGCATTTAGGACAGGATCTGGGTATACAGTAAGAACTTCTAGTAGGGCAGAATAGGAGAGGTGGGCAACCTACGGAAACATTTTTCTTCCTTATTCAGAGAGATGTTTTGAATAAAAGCCTAGTACATCAAATACACTTGATTAAGAAGGGCAAATTACAACAAAATTGAAGGGTCCATTCGATTTTTTAATACTCTAATTATGTTGTATTTTATATTTCTTGAAATAAAAATGACTCTCAGTTGGAAATATTTCAGTTCTAATAAATTTTTATATGGTTGTACTTTGTAGTGCATTGTGCCTGTGTATGTATAGTCCATCAAGACCATAATTCAAATAATTCACTCAACATTGCTCTGTATCAGTCCTTCTCAACCAGGGACAATTTTCCCCACTAGGGAAAATGTGGCAATGTCTGGAGACGTTTTTGGTTGTCATGACGTTACAGTCCCTCACAACAAAGAATTTTCCAGCCCCAAATGTTATGAATGCTGAGGTTGAGAAACCCTGCTCTCTCCCCTTCTATATATACATGTATATATATATATTTAAACCAAATATATATAGAGAAATTTATATATAATATATAACAAATATATAAAAAGATTTATATATAATATAGATAACAAATATATATAGAGATATTTATATATACGTATATATGACATGCAAATGCACAGTCATCAAAGAAACAGAACAAAAGTGAGCTACATAGTCAAAAAGAATTTTTTCAAGCAAAATGCTGATGGGGAGGGGAGGTGGTGAGATTGAGATTGAACTGTGTGTCAGAAGAGTCTGTCTGTGGAGGCTGGAGATGATCAGGATGTCAGGTTTCTGAACAAGTCAGCAAACTTTCCAATCCATCTGCCAAGAGCATAGCCCAATTCTGCCTCGGCCCAGTGACCCATCTGTGAGCCTTGGCTGCTGGAGACAAAAGTGTTACTATCTCTTCGTAGAACTGGGCACAATTGCGGAGCAATGCACACTAGCATTTTTGTTAGAAGTTGGCAAGTTCACAATTAGCGCAATTGTTTCAGAAAGTGTGCGAGTGCACTATTGCTTCATGTCATTAATGTCTGCAGTGTGCTAGGAATAAAAGGATGGCTGGGGGAGGGGGTACCTAGTTTTAATTATTCAAATACATGCAGAATTATACAGCCTTAAAGACTCCGTTTCTGAGGCTCCTTCCTGCATCAACACAATGTGTTAGATTCTACTGAGTACTCAAAATAACTGCCTTGCTTTGAGTTAGGAATTGAGAATAGATCCATTAATTCTTTCAGGCTACCAGGTGATAATTTGGTCATTCCTGTTGTGGGCAAAAAAAAAAAAAGCAAGAAAAAATCAGAAATGACACCAGACTGAACTGGTAAAAGTCCCCTGGTCTACCCACCACCTCTTTTTTTTACATTGTAGCAGCTCAGAGGCAGTCTTTCACTGTAAGTCCTACAGTTTATTCCATCATGTTTATCAACTGCTGTTATCATTGCTTTCTCTTCTTACTTTATTTTTTTTAGCTGAAATAAACATTTCGGGTCCTATCATCCCAGTATCAAAAGACTCACTCTGTGACAAAGTAACTTCTTATATCTCCAGAGAACGATATTAACGTCAGGCCTCCAAGATGCTATTTTGTGTTGGGCTTCCAGGTCAAGGTGTAAATCAAAGTAGAATGCTGCTCAGTCCTACGGGTATTTTTTTTTTTTTAATAATTTTATTTATTTATTTTTTCCCCAAAGCCCCAGTAGATAGTTGTATGTCATAGCTGCACATCCTTCTAGTTGCTGTATGTGGGACGCAGCCTCAGCATGGCCGGACAAGCGGCGCGTCAGTGCGTGCCCGGGATCCGAACCCGGGCCGCCAGTAGCGGAGCACGAGCACTTAACCACTAAGCCACGGGGCCGGCCCTCCTATGGGTATCAATCAACAAATATTTAACAAGTGACCATGGTACTCAGCATGGTGTTAGGTGCTATGAGATATACACATATATGGTATGGATCTGTAAATACAAATATGTAAAGGTAAAACCAGATTTTTTACTTTAGAAGATCAGAAGCAGTATTTGCGGTGAAGAGGTGTTTTGGTAGGGAGTGGATCAAAAGACTGTTTTATAGCAGCCAGTTAACAGAGTTTCAGGATATCATAATCTAGTTAGGGAGACAAATTACATTGATAGTAGAGAATTAATGATTGCTAAATAGTTTGGTCTTAATTATCAGTGCAGTGTGAGTTTATAAAAGGAAAAACCAGATTGGCTTAAGTAAATGGTTTATTCCGTGAAGTAGTTGGAAATAAGATGGGATGAATAATTTATATTATGGAGAACTAGTTAAGCTAAGAAGTCTGAAATTGATATCATGCCTACACACACTGAAGCAACTCCCCTGAGTAAGGGAATGACAGTCAATCAAGAGCCATATATGTGCCAGCACTGTAGCAGATGCTGGGGGCACCAAGATGCCCAGTATGTGGTTCTTACTCCGATGGAGCTCACAAAGGGGCATTTAAGGAAATGCGTTTAGCTGCAGCCCACAAGACAGACAGGAATGGGGACAGTCTAGAGCTGAAGAGACCAGCTATGAGGACTGGGAGGGGGATGAAGAGGGCCTGGGCTGGTGTGGTGGTCTCAGGAGAGCAGAGAAGAAAGTACAAAGTATTTGAAGCCTGGAAAAAGGGATTGAAAGAGACCGTTGCAATAAAGAGAGCAGGGACGTGGGAACAACGGCAGTGTCAGCAACTGAAATAGGGCACTTGCACAGGTGGCCAAGTGCAATAGCAGACATTATGAATTTTTTGAAGATGTTAAAAGTGACATAGTGGCAGGAAGGACATGTTGAAATAGACAGTATGAAGATGGAACTATGAACTGATACAAGATAAATGGGAATGGATGAATTCTCCAGGAACTGAGGGGAGAGAGAAAAAGAGAGAGAGAACCAGAGCCTTGGGGGTATCCCCACAGTTACGAGCTGGGAGGGGAGGAAAGGGGAATCAGAAGTAGTTGAAAAGGTCAAGAAGATGTTGGGAAATGTAGAGTCACTGACTGTAAAGGAGGAAAGAATTTGAAGGAGTGGGTGTCAGGGTGGGTAAATGCCACAGAGAGGCTGAAGAGAATGAAAACCAAGATAAAGCCATTCATTGTGTAAAACTGCACTCCATAAAACAGCTTGTGGGTTTTTTGTTTTAAAATGAAATGAAAAGTATCAGATATTAAGCTCTGAAATAAAACATATATGCAAATCAACAACATCAAACATTCAGTGACCTACAGGGCTGAGATAACAGTAACTTATAATCACATAGCACTTTTGTTTTCAAAGCATCTTTGAATACACTATGTCAACTGATCTTTTACAACATTCCTGGGATGATTATAGCCTAAAAGGAGTCAAATTTCCTGTTTTCATCATTTATTTGCTCAATTACAGTTTGCGTTTGTTCAGCTATCAATACTACTAACAATAAATAGCTATCCAGGAACTTTGCTGACAGAAAAAAAGATGATGATAATTGTGATGATACCCATAATAATAATACCCAACGTTTATACAATATAAAGTCATTTCACATACGTTATTTCATTTTATCTTCAACAGCTCTGTGAACTAAGTCTCATTATCTCCATTTTATATGTGTGGGTAGCTTTTAAAAACCCACGCCAAAAACAAATACATTGAACAGAGCTAAACTAGACCAAATAAACAGGCCTTTCATGCTTAATAAACTTAAGCTCTGCTAAGAACAATAAAGGAAATCTTATAGAACAAGAAAAAAATATATCAGGACACGCAATTAACATAGCCTCTCTCTATAAATAGACAGAATATAAAGCTGCTTATCTCATTTGAAGGTCTCATAAATTTCTGTGTTAGAAAATTTTTGGTTGCAAATGACAAAACTCACCTCAAACTCATTTAGGGAAGGAAAGTGGCAGAGGATTTATTGGCTCAATAATTGAAAAGGGTAAAAGTTCAGTCTAAAGGTTCAGATGTGACTGAATCCAAGTGCAATTCAAGCTGAAAAAGAAAGCAAATTCAGAGCTTGGATGGGCCATGTGTTCATGTACCACCTGTATGCGTGCGTGCGTGCGTGTGTGTGTGCGTGCGTGTGTGCATGCGTGCGTGCATGTGTGTGTGTGTTGGAAGGGGAGTGGAAGAGCAAGGATGAGAATCATCCCTGCCTCAGCTGCAAGGACTTAGAGTAGGGAAGGGGGATTCTCCAAAGGAAAATCAAGGTGCTCGTAGCAGAATAAAGAAGAATGGATGCTGGGCAGGCAAAACCAGCTGACCTCCAGAATTACTCCTGTCCTCAAATACTGTTCCACCAACTTATCTGGAATTCCCACCATTATATCTCACTGTTTAAGACTTTGGGACTCAGGAGTTTCCTACAATGATACAGCTACCCTGGGGCAAAGGTTCTCAAAGCTTGCTGTACATTGGAATCATGGGAGTGAGCAGATAAAGAATGCTTTAAAAAATATGCACGCCTGAGTTTAACCTCTCAAGTGAGGTACAAGTATTGGACCTCAACATCTCATGCCTTCTCATGGAGTAAGTGTCTGAAAGGAATAATAAACTGTGCAAAGTTCATAGCAGGAGATACCATAGCTCCTCTCTC